>NC_074679.1:37581940-37869440 GCF_029448725.1 Salvelinus fontinalis
AGAAATATAATTGCTGGTCTCTCAATTACCAGGACGTATCCCTGTCCCAGTAGTACCCCAAGCAGCTTCTGCTCATATCCACCCTCTCGCTCTCCCTGGGATTGACATGAGGTGCATCCCAAATGGCACCCTATTCCCTATGTAGTGCATTACTTTTGACCAGGGGCCCATAGGGACTATGGACTTCATAGGAAATAAGGTGCCATTAGGACGCAGACATGCACAGATCTAACAACATAGAATGATCAAGATGCCAACAACTCAAACACATGTACCTGCTGTCATTTCTGTAATGTGTGAGTTCCAAGACATATTTTCTCTATAACACATGAATATATAGACCTAAAACACTGCGTACTGTCGCATAGAAGAGATGAGTGTGTGTGTGTGTGTGTGTGTGTGTGTGTGTGAGTGGGTTGGTTTCAGCTAGATAAACATATGTATTCCTTTCCCAAGCTAAAGAGATGCTGTTTGGAAATTAAACAACAAACGAACACGTTTTCTTTTCCACCACAGCAATCAGCGCTGATTAAAGTTCTACTGAGATCCCAAATAAATGTGTGACGTTTGAACAGGATGCTCATGCATAAACAAAGTTCTGTTTAGCGAAGGAATATTTCTTTGGTCTGTGGTGAGTGGCATCGGGCAGAGAGCCGCTAGAATGGAATGGCAGTGGTGCGGGGAGTTTAATCTGCGAATTTCTGCTCCCTGCACTGCACATTACGCCGTCTCAATTGCATATTAAACAACCCTATCAAGTCAGGCATTGGCATCTGCTGTGCTGACACAAATTGTGAATTAAATGAAATTGATGTCCTCTGTCGTATATATTTATGAAGACAGACCATTCTCTGAAGTATTCTGCTTATGAAGAATTTATGATTGCAAACTGTTCCAGAACAAAATAAAGTGGCAATAAATTCCTTTTTTTTGTATCCCTGACCCTCCAAGGGCATTTGGTTTCACCTTTCTCTCTGCAGCTCTCTGTTCATCACAGGGCAAAAACAATGGCTATATCTGGAGTTCATTGAGTGCTTTCAAATTATCGATATTCAAACGAGGAGAGGAGAGAGAGAGAGAGGGAAGAGAAAATGAAACAGAATGAGAGAGAGAGAATGTTAGGGAGGGATTCTTGTTAAGGGAGGGAACAAATACGATGCTCTTTGCTGGGAGGCAGCCACTTCAGTAAGCCCAAAGGACACTTATGGAGTTGTGAGGTACAGATAATCAAAGTGGAACGCTATTGGAATCAATATTGAAAATCCCAATCAGTGGAATTGTTTAGGGATATGTGTGACTCATATCACCTCACGGACAATATCTTAAAGCTAGGTGTCCTCTCCTATTTTTCACTTCCTACTCCATCATTTCACATCACACCACTATAGTATTACGTGCTCATTTGTTTCTCACAGTGACTCTAAAACATGCAAGTCAAATCCATCTAGTCATAGACTCTGGTCTGCCATTAACATGTTCTCTGACAGCCACACAGGTGTGGAGGCTAATAAAGAAGGAGCTATAATGGAGGATCAACACGCACAGTGTTTAATTGGTGCAGCCAGCCAGCGATCTAGCCCCAAAATGGCCACTTCATTGCTGACTCACTCACTCATAATCACATCTGTTTCCATTACAGCTTGCAAAACATCCACCAGCACACAGCACCAACACAAAGGACTGCCAATTAAACCAACCAGTGTGTGTATTAATTGGATAATGGAGTGTATTGCCACTCTACAATTGGGCTCCTCTGCATACAGAGTTCAACCCCTGCGTGTGTGTGTGTGTGTGTGTGTGTGTGTGTGTGTGTGTGTGTGTGTGTGTGTGTGTGTGTGTGTGTGTGTGTGTGTGTGTGTGTGTGTGTGTGTGTGTGTGTGTGTGAGACTCAGACACTCTGGCTCCAAAAGTAGCTATAGCGTAGCTCTCATTTCCCAGGCAGGTGGGAACTCACTCACATGTCAGTGGCCGAGTCCCCAATGGCACCCTATACCCTTCATAGTGCCCTAGTTATGACCAGTGCACTGGTCAAAAGTAGTGCGCTATCTAGGGTATAGGGTGCTATTTTGGTCACAGCCAGTGTCTGTCAGGCTGGGGCTATACACAGCGTGGTGCTGTTTGCTCTGTTATAGAAGGAGGGGGAAATTGCTCAGCAGAGTCCTATTTGGGAAATCGTTGGAGGGTATTTGTGCTTCTGATTGTTATCTACTCCTTTCTGTGTGATTCTCTGAGCGGCAACGCTGAATATACGGCTGTACTGAAAATAAGTCCAGAATTAGCTGCCTTCATCTTTAGAACGTAGCAATAATCGTGGTATGATCAGCACTGTTTGAGACTTGTTGACAGTAACAACATCTGCACATTTATTTGCTTATTGAAATGGAAGACTTCATGAGCTGTTTGCTAGAATGTCGCATTGCCAGGAGGGAAAGAAGTGTCAAACAGAGAGAGCTATCAGATCACAATAATGTTGCAGTATATTTCCCACCTGCTGTCAGTATATTGATACAACAGTACTCTGTATCTCTCTGAAATGATTGTACATACTGTCACAGTCTCTAACTCTCCTTCCTCCTCTCCTCTTGGTCTCCTCAGAAGATCCTGGGGGAGTCTGTGGGGAGCACCAGCCCATCCCAGGACCCTCGCTCTGCCCTGTCCCCTCATACCAGCAGCCTGCTGGGCCGGCTGGAGGGCAGGATCAAGGATCTGAAGGTGTGGCTGAGAGACACAGAGCTGTTCATCTTCAACTCCTGTCTGAGGCAGGAAGCAGAGCAGGACCTGCAGGCCTCCACCCAGCTGCAGCACTTCAAGGTAGAGACTGAGCACTGCGCGCACGCACACGCACACGCACACACACACACACACACACACACACACACACACACACACACACACACACACACACACACACACACACACACACACACACACACACACACACACACACACACACACACATCCAGGGTAGATGAAGGCCCCCTGGGCATAACACTGTCATAACACTACTACTGATCTGGGTCTAACTTTTACCTGGTCTGGGCTGTAGGGACAGCTCCTTTAGAAAGACACTGCAGGGGTCTTCAACCTTTTCTTTCCCAGGGACCCCAAGCAAACCGGCGACCCAGGGACCCCCATCATGCGTCAGCCCAAAACATTTGTCCTCATCTTGTCATCAGGTGAATGATAAAGGCAATGCGAAGTAATCAGCATTTTAAAATGAATTTGGTAGATGGTGTTTAATTATTTTACACCCCCAAAATTATACTGGGGTATAAGTATAAGCGCTAACATAGCTAACTATTAGCTAGAAAGGCACTGCATCTCTAAACGATATGTTGACTAATACAGCTGTTGAGCTGGTTAAACAAAGGTTAACCATGTGTTGGTGTGACCGGTGGAGATGACCGAAGGGTCAGGGTTGGTCTTGATCGTTTCCTCTCTGATAATGACAGGAAAAACTTCCAGAAACAAATGCTGTGCCGCCCTTATACGCCAACTCCTCTGCAAAGTTCAAATGAACAACGAAAGGGGACATGAATAGCCATGCCAGCCCAATGACGACATGTACAGAGAAAAGTACAGTAACTAGCTAGCATGTAAAGCATTCCCAAATCAGCAGATAAAAAGTTAATAGATGACTGATGTGCATATATATCACACTAGAATGGTGGGAGACCAATATAATACACTGGCAATGACCATATAAATGCATTGAGAAGTGTTTTAACGTATTGATAATGATAATGATTTTCATGGGACAATTTTACAGTAGCCTACCACTTCCACAGGGATACCGTAGAAAGGGAAGAGGTAAGGGGGGCATGGGATGTTTATGAGGGAGAATAGAGAAGGAGAAGACGTGGGCGCCATTTAAAAGGGGCACTCACAACAACAAAAATAATGTACACTAATATCAGACATGGAAACTATTCTGATTTTGCGTAATTATATTACATGAAATTCAACACTTGTTACATTGGCAAAAACCTTATGTCCAAGTCAAGAAAGTTTACCAGTAGCCAGCGGCACTTGCCGCGATGGGTACTCGCGGATGCTTTTTCAAAGACTATGTCAGATACTCCAGTGAGTGTAATTGGCTCGAATGAGTGTAAATTTCTCAATATTAGGAGTTGAGAAATAAAGTTGACATCGTTGGAAGATATTTTCCTCTTTTCTACCACTTCTTTTTTAAATACAAAAAAATATTCAGACACCTTGACTTTTTGCACATTTTGTTAAGTTACAGCCTTATTCAAAATGGATTAAACAAATTATTTAAAAAATATCATCAATTTACACAAAATACCCCATAAAAGAATCTCAAATATAAAATATATTTTAATTTGTTTAACACTTTTTTGGTTACTACATTATTCCATATCTGTTATTTTTTTGTTTTGATGTCTACACTATTATTCTACAATGTAAAAAATAGTAAAAATAAAGAAAAAACCTTGAATGAGTAGGTGTGTCAACTTTTCACTGGTACTGTAAGTATTCAGACCCTTTACTCAGTACTTTGTTGAAGCACCTTTGGCAGCGATTACAGCCTCGAGTCTTCTTGGGTATGACGCTACAAGCTTGGCACACCTGTATTTGGGGAATTTCCCCCATTCTTCTCTACAGATCCTCTCAAGCTCTGTCAGGTTAGATGGGGAGCGTCGTTGCACAGCTATTTCCAGGTCTCAAGAGATTTTCGATCGAGTTCAAGTCCAGGCTCTGGCGAGGCCACTCAAGGACATTCAGAGACTTGTCCCGAAGCCACTCCTGCATTGTCTTGGCTGTGTGCTTAGGGTCATTGTCCTGTTGGAAGATGAACCTTCAACCACAGTCTGAGCACTCTGGAGCAGGTTGTCATCAAGGATTTCTCTGTACTTTTCCCTCAATCCTGATTAGTCTCCTAGTCCCTGCCTCTGAAAAACATCCCCACAGCATGATGCTGCCACCACCATGCTTCATCATAGGGATTGTGCAAGGTTTCCTCCAGACATGACGCTTGGCATTCAGGCCAGAAAGTTTTGGTTTCGTCAGACCAGAGAATCTTGTTTCTCATGGTCTGAGTCCTTTAGGGTTTTTTTTGTTGCAAACTCCAAGCGAGCTGTCATGTGCCTTTTACTGAGGAGTGGCTTCCGTCTGGCCACTCTACCATAAAGACCTGATTGGTAGAGAGCTGCAGAGATGGTTGTCATTCTGGAAGGTTCTCAGGATGCACCTGAGCTGAATTTCGAGTCTCATAGCAAAGGGTCTGAATACTTATGTAAATAAGGTATTTCTGTTTTGCTAAAATGTCAAAAAAACTGTTTTCACTTTGCCATTGTGGGGTATTGTGTGTAGATTGATGAGGGAAAAAAGTTATTTAATCCGTTTTAGAATAAGGCTGTAACGTAACAAAATGTGTAAAAAGTCCAGGGGTCTGAATACTTTCCGAATGCACTGTATATACACTATAATATTTTTCCGCAGACCCCCTGCACTAGAGGTCCACGGACCCCAGGTTGAATATCCATGTACTAGAGTCCTAGGTACTCTGAGGACTGCTAATGTAGGTATGAAGAATGAAGGTGGGAATTATCATATATCATATATCATCACATATCAAGGAAACACCAATGTAGTGTCATAATAGGGCGTTGGGCCACCACGAGCCAGAACAGCGTCAATGCACCTTGGCCTAGATTCTACAAGCGTCTGGAACTCTATTGGAGGGATGTGATACCATTCCTCCACTAGAAATTCCATCACACATACACCCTTTAAACCCCCTATGCTCCTTTGAGACCCCTCTTTCAAAGTCAATGATATCTCTTCTTCTAGCCATGGTAGCCAAAATAATGGACAACTGGGCATTTTTATACATGACCCTAAGCATGATGGGTGTTGATTTTTTAATTAAAGATGTTCTCTGGTATTTTTGTACACTTTTCAGCCAGTAGTTCTGAATGTAGTGCCCACGAGCCAAAAGTGGTCCTGAAAATTGTATATATGTGCACCACATCATTGTTCTCTCTCTGGCTCTGCTGTGTGTGTCTTGCTCACTTAAATGACGTAGCGCTGAAGCTCATTAGCTGAAACTCGAATTGCTAGGTGTCTGGCCCAGGTGTCTGGGGGTAAATGTAGGTAAAATGGAGCTGCACAGCTTCCAGAAAACAGTCGCTTTCAAACTAGGGATTTTGTGGCTAATTGAGGTAAAACAGTAATTCTGCTCATAGATTATGCATGTATGAACTACACATTGACACATCCAGCCCAAAGCGGGAGGTTTAAAAAAGACTTACTATTCGCCAAAGTACCAGAGCATGTCTTTAACTCAGGAACCACACCTGTGTGGAAGCACCTGCTTTCAATATACTTATCCCTACTTTACTCAAGTGTTTTCTTTATTTTGGGAGTTACTGTACCTGTACCTAGTGTCAAATACTCCAAAACAGGCAGCTTTGAGTGTCTGGTTTCCACTTCAAGTACAGTAATACTGTATATATATATTTGTAATTAAACTAATGCTTGAGAAAATAAATACAATAAAGATATTTTGACTCAAGCAAATCTCGAAGAAACTATTATTTGACTTAAAAAGCTTGAGGAACAACACAGGATATTAATCAGGCCGTGTCACAACACAGGTTGTGGAGTTGAGATTGCTTTCATCCCGCTGAGTGACTACTAGCGATAGAGGGAAGAAACCTTAAATATATACGGAGTCAACGCTGAGAGAAATAACACTTTATAAAAGAAGACTTTTCTTTTGATAAGATGTCACACTGCACAGAGGGGAAGCATTGATTTCTTGAGAAAACGCCTGAGGAAAAAAGATTAAAATATTGATAACTGCAATGTGTATGGACAGAGGAGCCATAGGACTAAATAGAAAAAGAGATACAAATACAAAATAAAAAGAGAAAGAGGACAATTTAATGATCATCTATCTGTTTTGGGCAATTCTGCTGTAAATGGATTCAATATCCAGACTTGGCCCCATTACAGTTGGGCCGAACACATCCCAGCAGGAGGCAGAGCTCAGTCAGTCAGTTACATACAGTACAGTTCTGTAGTCTCTAGAATAGAGGCTGTCAGTCAGGTACATACAGTACAGTTCTGTAGTCTCT
Organism: Salvelinus fontinalis; assembly: GCF_029448725.1. Taxonomy (NCBI): domain Eukaryota; kingdom Metazoa; phylum Chordata; class Actinopteri; order Salmoniformes; family Salmonidae; genus Salvelinus; species Salvelinus fontinalis. The sequence continues at coordinate 37,589,044 of NC_074679.1, forward strand.
AGAATAGAGGCTGTCAGTCAGGTACATACAGTACAGTTCTGTAGGCTCTAGAGTAGAGGCTCAGGCAGTCCGATACATACAGTACAGTTCTGTAGTCTCTAGAGTAGAGGCTGTCAGTCAGGTACATACAGTACAGTTCTGTAGTCTCTAGAGTAGAGGCTGTCAGTCAGATACATACAGTACAGTTCTGTAGCCTCTAGAGTAGAGGCTTTCAGTCAGATACATACAGTACAGTTCTGTAGTTCTCTAGAGTAGAGGCTGTCAGTCAGATACATACAGTACAGTTCTGTAGTTCTCTAGAGTAGAGGCTGTCAGTCAGATACATACAGTCCAGTTCTGTAGTCTCTAGAGTAGAGGCTCAGGCAGTCCGATACATACAGTACAGTTCTGTAGGCTCTAGAGTAGAGGCTCAGGCAGTCCGATACATACAGTACAGTTCTGTAGTCACTAGAGTAGAGGCTCAGGCAGTCAGATACATACAGTACAGTTCTGTAGTTCTCTAGAGTAGAGGCTGTCAGTCAGATACATACAGTACAGTTCTGTAGTTCTCTAGAGTAGAGGCTGTCAGTCAGATACATACAGTACAGTTCTGTAGTCTCTAGAGTAGAGGCTCAGTCAGACACATACAGTACAGTTCTGTAGTCTCTAGAGTAGAGGCTGTCAGTCAGATACATACAGTACAGTTCTGTAGTTATCTAGAGTAGAAGCTGTCAGTCAGGTACATACAGTACAGTTCTGTAGGCTCTAGAGTAGAGGCTGTCAGTCAGATACATACAGTTCAGTTATGTAGTTCACTAGACTAGACTACTCTCGACCCACGGTAAGTATCAGTGGTGTGAGTTTGGAACAATACAAGGAGACTGAACAGTATACAGTGCATTCGGAAAGTATTCAGATAATTTACAGGCTTATTCTAAAATTCATCAAATAATGTTTTTCCCACATTTATCTACACACAATACTGCATAATGCCAAAGCGAAAACAGGTTTTTAGAAAATGTTGCTCATTTTTATTTACATAAGTATTTACATAAGTATTCAAACACTTTGCTACGAGACTCAAAATTGAACTCAGGAGCATCCGGTTTTGATTGATCATCCTTGAGATTGTATCTACAACTTGATTGGAGTCCACCTGTGTTAAATTCAATTGATTGGGCATGATTTGGAAAGGCACACACCTGTCTATGTAAGGTCCTGACAGTGCATGTCAGAGCAAAAACCAAGCCATGAGGTCGAAGGAATTGTCTGTAGAGCTCCTAAAGAAGATTGTGTCGAGGCACAGATCTGGGGAAGGGTACCAAAACATTTCTGCAGGATTGAAGGTCCCCAAAAACACAGTGGCCTCCATCATTCTTAAATGGAAGACATTTGGAACCCCCAAGACTCTTCCTAGAGCTGGCAATCCTAGAGCTGGCAAACTGAGCAATCGAGGGAGAAGGGCCTTGGCCAGGGAGGTGACCCAGAACCCGATGGTCACTCTGAAAGAGCTCCAGAGTTCCTCTGTTGAGATGGGAGAACCTTCCAGAAGGACAGCCATCTCTGCAGCTCTCTACCAATCAGGCCTTTATGGTAGAGTGGCCAGACGGAAGCCACTCCTCAGTAAAAGGCACCTGATAGCCCACTTGGAGTTTGCCAAAAGGCACTTAAAGAACAATCAGACCATGAGAAACAAGATTCTCTGGTCTGATGAAACCAAGATGGAACTCTTTGGCCTGAATGCCAAGTCTGGAGGAAACCTTGCACCATCCCTACGGTGAAGCATAGTGGTGGCAGCATCATGCTGTGGGGATGCTTTCAGCGGCAGGAACTAGGAGACTAGTCAGGATCAAGGGAAAGATGAACGGAGCAAAATACAGAGAGATCCTTAATGAAAACCTGCTCTAGAGCGCTCAGAACCACAGGTTGTGGCGAAAGTTCACCTTCCAACAGTACAATGACCCTATGCGCACAGCCAAAACAATGCAGGAGTGGCTTCGGGACAAGTCTCTGAATGTCCTTGAGTGGCCCAGCCAGAACCCGGACTTGAACCCGATCTAACATCTCTGGAGAGACCTAAAAATAGCTGTGCAGCAACGCTCCCCATCCAACCTGACAGAACTTGAGAGGATCTGCAGAGAAAAATGGGAGAAACTCCCCAAATACAGATGTGCCAAGCTTGTAGCATCATACCCAAGAAGACTCGAGGCTGTAATTGCTGCCAAAGGTGCTTCAACAAAGTACTGAGTAAAGGGTCTGAATACTTATGTAAATGTGATATTTCATTTTTTTTTAAATGAATACATTTGCACATTTTTCTAAAAACTTGTTTTTGCTTTGTCATTATGGGGTATTGTGTGTAGATTGATGAGAAAAAAAAAGCTATTTAATACATTTTAGAATAAGACTGTAACGTAACAAAATGTGGAACAAGTCAAGTGGCCTGAATACTTTCCGAATGCACTGTATATCAAAATCATAATTTTTTGTGTGATTATACTTATTTGTTTTTCCAAACACAGAAAATCAAAAACAATATTATGGTACAATTTGAACCTGAAAATCATTCTAATGGTTCTAGAGCAATAGTCGGTTGGAATATGGCAAATGTCAACCTGAACAACACGTGAACTGGTCCCCATGTCTGATGCCTTAAATGTAAATGTAAATGTAATGATGCAGTGATGTCCAAAATACTCCATTTGGGATCTTTACCTAATTACCCTCTAGGAGAGTTTCTTCTGGGTGCATCACAAAGCATTAACCATCTCCCATCTAATCTTCACAACAGGATTACCGCCACACTTAAAAACTAACGCACCCAACCAAAACGCTTAAACACATTCAACTAGCAGTGGATCCCACTTTATACCCTCCTCCATAAAATGAAAGATAAATCTGAGAGGATGTTGAAGAGGACGTAGCTAACACCTTATGAATAACACCCATTCATCCCCACTAATGTGAGAAAGCAAACAAATAACCTCAACATGATACTAATGCTATCAATTAGGGTATTTGTGAGAGACTGTCAATGTAATAGGGGCTATTCACACTGGTCAGACACCAGAGGTATGTTCAAAACTAAAAACGCTGGGTGGGTCCGTCCGGTGTGCGTGTCCAGTAATGAGTGTGTCGTTCCAGCGCCGTCACCTGTCTGCTCCCCATTAAGACCTGATGAGAATCTAACGCTGCGTTTGCTCTTCTCTCACATGTGAAGCTACGCAATCAGACAGCCCCTCTAATGTGGTTAGCACTTGGCAAAGAACAGGAGTTCTTTATTCCTAATCATGGAGAAACTATTGATATTATATCTGGGCTGTCATATTTTATTAGCGGGACGCCGGCCACAGTAGTCTAGACTAACCTAGTGGCTCAGAGTGGGGGCTGTGCTGTAGGGAGGAGGTCAGTCAGAGAGAGGGGGTTGAAGGGTGTAGATGGACCCAGACCAGGCAGAGAGATGAGAAGAGATTGGGCCTGACCCCCCAGGTGAGATCCCGGCCCCACGTTGGCTTCTAGATAAAAAATAAAAAACAAGGTAGAAACTGACGTTAGAGCTGGTATCTCTAAATCTATGGTGGCATCTCACTGCTCTCAGAGTGTGGAGGAGATAGGGGGAGGTCACTGCAGTCTGTCAAACAGAGAAAGAAACTCCACTTGGAACAAGTCGGTAATCCATTTCTCGAGTAGAAAAAGACTAAAAATAGAAATTAGGTTCTGGTGAGAAATAATAAATGGGATGGTTTGATTCTTGCTGCACGAGCCAAAGTTTGACCTCAATGAAAATTGGGGCTTCTTACGGGGGGAGATTAAAACGAATTAGCTCTCTTTGCTTGAGATGGTAGGAGGGAGCAATTCAATGTGAACAGGAGGAGATAATTGTGAAATAGAACACTCTACGTCTTCCTCTGTGACATATTATCAATCTAATCCTTCTTTAAAACATTTCGTATTACAACAGATTATGAGGGAGGATGTTTGGTTTGTGGGCAAAATACTCATCCCTTAATGCCAAAGCTTGGCATGTAATCTGTGGGAATGTTTTCTAACTGATAGGCAATGTTTAACCTTCAAAAAGAAGCAATATGGTTGAGAGACAGTGGTGGGAGAAAGGTATTATTAAATGGAAGCTGTGACTAAATTGAACTGTCTGGCCCCCCAGAGCAGTCCGAACACAAAGAGCCTAATTTTAGTCCCCCTCTGGGAAGTCTGGTATACCATATCTTAAAAGCCTTTTAATTCAATTAAACTTGGGTTATAGTATGGCTACATTATGAAGATGTCGTCTACTGCTTTCTCATTAATGCTGCTGTATGTATGTTGACAGGCGAAGGAAGGCTGGATTCTGGGATGTTGTGCACTAAACTACTGTGTTTTGGCTTGCTGGTCAGTCCTGTTTGGTTTACTTGCATTGAGGCATCTTCAATTCACCTTAAGCACAAAGTCTTGCCTTCCTACACCATCTTCAACCACACTAACAACAAGAGTATTTTGATGATATAGTGGCTATGCCATTATGCTTACTTGAGATTCCATGTCAATATAAAATAGTACTTGTTGTCATAAGAAATCAAATCAAAGTTTATTTGTCACGTGCGCCGAATACAACAGGTGTAGTAGACCTTACAGTGAAATGCTTACTTACAAGCCCTTAACCAACAGTGCAGTTTTTAAGTAGAAAATAGGTATTAGGTAAACAATAGATAAGTAAAGAAAAAAAAAGAAAAAAGAAAATAACAGTAGCGAGGCTATATACAGATGGTACCGGTACAGAGTCAATGTGTGGGTGCACTGGTTAGTCGGGCTATTTGAGGTAATATGTACGTGTAGCATTAGTTAAAGTGACACAATGCATAGTCCGGGTAGCCATTTGATTAGCTATTCAGGATTCTTATGGCTTGGGTGTAAAAGCTGTTGAGAAGCCTTTTGGTCTTAGACTTGGTGCTCCGGTACCGCTTGCTATGCGGTAGCAGAGAGAACAGTCTATGACTGGGGTGGCTGGAGTCTTTGACAATTTTTAGGGCCTTCCTCTGACACCGCCTGATATAGAGGTTCTGGATGGCAGGAAGCTTGGCCCCAGTGATGTACTGGGCCGTACGCACTACCCTCTGTAGTGGCTTGTGGTCGGAGGCCGAGCAGTTTCCATACCAGGCAGCGATGCAACCAGTCAGGATGCTTTCAATGGTGCAGCTGTAGAACTTTTTGAGGATCTGAGGACCCATGTCAAATCTTTTTCGTTTCCTGAGGGGTAATAGGCTTTGTCATGCACTCTTCACGACTGTCTTGGTGTGTTTGGACCATTTTAGTTTGTTGATGATGTGGGCACCAAGGAACTTGAAGCTCTCAACCTGCTCCACTACAGCCCCGTCGATGAGAATGGGGGCGTGCCCGGTCCTCCTTTTCCTGTAGTCCACAATCATTTCCTTTGTCTTGTTTACGTTGAGGGATAGGTTGTTGTCCTGGCACCACATGGCCAGGTTTCTGACCTCCTCCCTATTGGCTGTCTCGTCGTTGTTAGTGATCAGGCCTACCACTGTTGTGTCGTCTGCAAACTTAATGATGGTGTTGGAGTCGTGCCTGGCCATGCAGTTGTGGGTGAACAGGGAGTACAGGAGGGGACTGAGCACGCACCCCTGAGGGGCTCCAGTGTTGAGGATCAGCATGGCAGATGTGTTGTTACCTACCCTTACCACCTGGGGGCGGCCCGTCAGGAATTCCAGGATCCAGTTGCAGAGGGAGGTGTTTAGTCCCAGGATGCTTAGCTTAGTGATGAGCTTTGAGGGCACTATGGTGTTGAACGCTGAGCTGTAGTCAATGAATAGCATTCTCACGTTGTTCCTTTTGTCCAGGTGGGAAAGGGCAGTGTGGAGTGCAATAGAGATTGCATCATCTGTGGATCTGTTTGAGCGGTGTGCAAATTGGAGTGGGTCTAGGGTATCTGTGATGATGGTGTTAATGTGAGCCATGACCAGCCTTTCAAAGCACTTCATGGCTAGTTGGTCAGCACATGCCCAGAGCACCCGTCCTAGTAATCCGTCTGGCTCAGCGGCCTTGAATGTTCACCTGTTTAAAGGTCTTACTCATGTTGGCTACGGAGAGCGTGATCACACAGTCATCCGGAACAGCTGATGCTCTCATGCATGCCTCAGTGTTGCTTGCCTCGAAGCAATCATAGAAGTGATTTAGCTCGTGGCTGTGCTTCCCTTTGTAGTCTGTAATATTTTGCAGGCCCTGCCACAGCCGACGAGCGTCGGAGTCGGTGTAGTATGATTCGATCTTAGACCTGCATTGATGCTTTGCCTGTTTAATGGTTCGTCTGAGGGCATAGCGGGATTTCTTATAAGCGTCTGGGTTAGAGTCCCGCTTTTTGAAGGCGGCTGTCACGTTCCTGACCTGTTTTCTGTTGTTTTGTATGTGTTTAGTTGGTCAGGACGTGAGCTGGGTGGGAATTCTATGTTGTGTGTCTAGTTTGTCTGTTTCTATGTCAGCCTAGTGTGGGTTCTCAATCAGAGGCAGATGGTAGTCGTTGTCTCCGATTGAGACTCATATATAGGAGGCTTGTTTTGTGTTGGGATTTGGTGGGTGTTTGTTACCTGTCTCTGTGTTTGTGTTCTGCACCAGATAGGTCTGTATCGGTTTTGCACATTTGTTATTTTGTATGTTGTTTGTAGTGTTTCACTTGTTCTTGTATTAAACATGTTGAACACTAGCCGCGCTGCACTTTGGTCCTCTCCTTCACCTATGGAAGAAAGCCGTTACAGAAACACCCACCAAACCCGGACCAAGCAGCGTGGCAACGGGCAGCAGCAACAGCAGCAGCAGTACAAGGAGGAATGGACATGGAAGGAGATTCTGGACGGAGAAGGACGCCGTCCCAAAGCGGAACTGGAGGCATCAAAAGCGGAGTGGCGACATTATGAGGCGCTTGCAAGGCAGAGTGGCTGGAAACCCGAGAGGCTCACCCAAAAATTTCTTGGGGGGGGGGGGGGGGGGGGGGGAAAGGGGAGTGTGGCGAAGCCGGGTTGGATACCTGAGCCAACTCCCCGGGCTTACCGTGGAGTGAGAGGGCGTCGTACTGGTCAGACACCGTGTTATGCGGTAAAGCGCACGGTGTCCCCAGTACGCGTGCTTAGCCCAGTGCGGGCTATTCCACCTTGCCGCACTGGGAGGGCTAGGTTGGGCATCGAGGTGGATGTCATGAAGCCGGCCAAAGTATCTGGCCTCCAGTACGTCTCCTCGGGCCGGCGTACATGGCACCAGCCTTACAGGTGCTGTCCCCGGTTCGCCTGCATAGCCCAGTGCGGGTTGTTCCACCTCGCCGCACTGGCAGGGCTACGGGGACCATTCAACCTGGTAAGGTTGGAGAGGCTCGGTGCTCAAGAGCGCGTGTCCTCCTTCACGGTCCGGTATATCCGGCGCCACCTTCCCGCCCCAGCCCAGTACCACCAGTGCCTACACCACGCACCAGGCTTCCAGTGCATCGCCAGAGCCCTGTTCCTCCTCCCCGCACTCGCCCAGAGGTGCGTGCACTCAGCCCGGTACCTCCAGTTCCGGCACCACGCATCAGGCCTATAGTGGATCTCAGCCGGCCAGAGTCTGCCGTCTGCCCAGCGGTGCCTGAACTGCCCGTCTGCCCAGCGGCGCCTGAACCGCCCGTCTGCCCAACGCCGTCTGAACCGTCCGTCTGCCCAGCGCCATCTGAGCCATCCGTCTGCCCAGCGCCGTCTGAGCCATTCGTCTGCCCAGCGCCATCTGAGTCATCCGTCTGCCACGAGCCATTAGAGCCGCCCGTCTGTCCCGAGCCATTAGAGCCGCCCGTCAGTCAGGAGCCGCTAGAGCCGTCCGTCAGTCAGGAGCTGCCAGAGCCGCCAGCCAGTCAGGAGCTGCCAGAGCCGCCAGCCAGTCAGGAGCTGCCAGAGCCGCCAGCCAGTCAGGAGCTGCCAGAGCCGCCAGCCAGTCAGGAGCTGCCAGAGACGCCAGCCAGTCAGGAGCTGCCAGAGACGCCAGCCAGTCAGGAGCTGCCAGAGACGCCAGCCAGTCAGGAGCTGCCAGAGACGCCAGCCAGTCAGGAGCTGCCAGAGACGCCAGCCAGTCAGGAGCTGCCAGAGACGCCAGCCAGTCAGGAGCTGCCAGACGCCAGCCAGTCAGGAGCTGCCAGAGCTGCCCTACAGTCATGAGCTGCCCTACAGTCATGAGCTGCCCTACAGTCATGAGCTGCCCTTCAGTCATGAGCTGCCCTTCAGTCATGAGCTGCCCTCCAGTCATGAGCTGCCCTCCAGTCATGAGCTGCCCTCCAGTCATGAGCTGCCCTCCAGTCATGAGCTGCCTTCCAGTCATGAGCTGCCACTCAGTCCGGAGCTGCCACTCAGTCCGGAGCTGCCACTAGTCCGGAGTTGTCCCTCTGTCCTGAGCTACCTCTCTGTCCTGGGCTACCTCTCTGTCCTGAGCTACCTCTTTGTCCTGAACTACCTCTCTGTCCTGAGTTGTCTCCTCTATTGTAGAGGGGAGTTGGTGAAGGTTCCTGGACCATGGTCGGGGGCGAGGGTCGCCACTCAAGGGACGCTAAGGAGGTGGACAAAGACAATGGTGGAGTGGTGCACTCGTCCACCGCCGGAGCCGCCACCGCGGACAGATGCCCACCCAGACCCTCCCCTTGAGTTTTAGGGGTGTGCCCGGAGTTCGCATCTTGAGGGGGGGGTTCTGTCACGTTCCTGACCTGTTTTCTGTTGTTTTGTATGTGTTTAGTTGGTCAGGACGTGAGCTGGGTGGGAATTCTATGTTGTGTGTCTAGTTTGTCTGTTTCTATGTCAGCCTAATGTGGGTTCTCAATCAGAGGCAGATGGTAGTCGTTGTCTCTGATTGAGACTCATATATAGGATGTTTGTTTTGTGTTGGGATTTGGTGGGTGTTTGTTACCTGTCTCTGTGTTTGTGTTCTGCACCAGGTAGGTCTGTATCGGTTTTGCACATTTGTTATTTTGTATGTTGTTTGTAGTGTTTCACTTGTTCTTGTATTAAACATGTTGAACACTAGCCGCGCTGCACTTTGGTCCTCTCCTTCACCTATGGAAGAAAGCCGTTACAGCGGCAGCTCTACCCTTTAGCTCAGTGCAGATGTTGCCTGTAGTCCATGGTTTCTGGTTGGGGTATGTACGTACAGTCACTGTGGGGACGACGTCATCGATGCACTTATTGATGAAGCCAGTGACTGATGTGGTGTACTCCTCAATGCCATCGGAGGAATCCGGAACATATTCCAGTCTGTGCTAGAAAAACAGTCCTGTAGCTTAGCATCTGCGTCATCTGACCACTTCTTTATTGACTGAGTCACTGGTGCTTCCTGCTTTAGTTTTTGCTTGTAAGCAGGAATCAGGAGGATGAAATTATGGTCAGATTTGCCAAATGGGGGGCGAGGGAGAGCTTTGTATGCGTCTATGTGTGTGGTGTAAAGGTGGTCTATAGTTTTTTTCCCTCTGGTTGCACGTTTAACTGCACGTTTAACTAATGCTGATAGAAATTAGGTAAAACTGATTTCAGTTTTCCTGCATTAAAGTCCCCGGCCACTAGGAGTGGCCACCTCTGGGTGGGCATTTTCATGTTTTCTTATTTCCTTATACTGAGTGCGGTCTTAGGGCCAACATCCGTCTGTGGTGGTAAATAAACAGCCACGAAAAGTATAGCTGAAAACTCTCTTGGCAAATAGTGTGGTTTACAGCTTATCATGAGATACTCTACTTCATACAAGCAAAATCTAGAGACTTCCTTAGATTTCGTGCACCACCTGTTGTTAACAAATATAACCCCCCCCCCCCCCCCCCCCCTCGTCTTACTGGAGTGTGCTGTTCTATCTAGCCGGTGCAGCATATATCCTGCCAGATGAATGTTATCCATGTCGTCATTCAGGCACGATTCGGTGAAACATAAGATATTACAGTTTTTGATGTCCCGCTGGTAGGATATTCGTGATGGTACCTCGTCTAATTTATTGTCCAATGATTGTACTTTGGCAAGTAACATTAATGGTAAAGGCCTATTTCCCATTCGCCGTTGGTGGATCCTTACGAGGCACCCCGCCCTGTGTTCTCTATACCTGCGTCTCTTTCTCCTGCCAATGACGGGGATATTAGCCTTGTCGGGTGTCTGAAGTACATCCTGTGCGTCCTGCTTGTTGAAGAAAGAATCTTTGTCTAATCCGAGGTGAGTGATTGCTGTCCTGATATCCAGATGCTCTTTTTTGCCATAAGTTACGATGGCAGAAACATTATGTACAAAATAACTTACAAATAACGTGAAAAAAAAAACATAATAGCACAATTGGTTAGGCGCCCGTACAACTGCTGCCATTTCTTCAGGCGCCATTTGTCCAAACTTCCACACTTATAAATACAATGAACATTCCAATGATGTATTATTGTAGCTTTTAGCCAACAATGTACGTCTGAACATTTAGATTGGAATCAACAGGGGGGCAGTTAGTTAGGATTTTAAAATGACTGTAATCTTTGTATTTATTACGGATCCCCATTATGCAGCAGATACTCTTCCTGGGGTCTAATTAAGATTAAGGCAGTGACATCACAAAATTGTTTCAATGAAACAGTAGATAATACAACACATTATTACACCACTAATCTACCACTACATATCAACAATATAAAATGTATAATACCACAATGTAACAATATTACAACATTACAATGTACAGTATGTGTGTGTAGAAAGTGTGTGTGTTAGCGTGTGTGTCTCTTCACAGTCTGCGTTGTTCCATAAGATGTAGTCTGTTTTTTATCTTGATTTTATTGCTTCCTTGAGTTACTTGATGTGGAATAGAGTTCCATGTAGTCATGGCTCTGTGTAATACCATGCGTTGTCCAAAGTTATGTTCTGGACATGGGGACTCTGAAGAGACCCCTGGTGGCATGTCTTGTGGGTTTTGCATGGTTGTCTGAGCTGTGTGCTACTAGTTTAAACAGACAGCTCAGTGCTTTCAGCATGTTAATGCATCTAACAAATACAAGTAGTGATACAGTCAATCTCTGCTCTACTTTGATCCAGGAGAGGTTGACATGTTATTGATGTTAGCTCTCAGAGTACATCTAAGGGCCAGCCGTGCTGCTTTCTTGCCTATGTCTCTCTTTGTGGCCCTTGACCATATGACTGGACAGTAGTCCAGGTGCGATAAAACTAGGGCCTGTAGGACTTGTTTTGTTGATAGCAATGTGAAGAAAGCAGAGCAGCTCTTCATTACAAACAGACCTCTCCCCATCTTAGCTACCGTTGTGTCAATATGTTTTGACCATTACATTTTATAATCCAGGCAGTTTAGTCACCTCAACTTTCTCGATTTCCACATTGCAAGATTCATTGCAAGATTGAGTTGAGGTTTAGCCAGCTGCCCTGGGGAATGCCCAACTCCACCTTGATTACGTCTTCCATTAAAGAACACCCTCTGTGTTCTGTTAGACAGGTAACTTTTGATACATGATATAGCAGAGGATGTAAAGCCATAACACATCTGTTTTTTCAGTAGCAGTCATTTGCCGTATATGTTGAGTACCCTTCCCTATAAGCGTGTTGAAAGTCTGTTGTAATTTGTCCACTGTGAAATAGCATTGTATCTGGTCAAACACCATTTTTCCCAAAAGTTTACTAAGGGTTGGTAGCAGGCTGATTGGTCGGCTGTTTGAGCCAGTAAAGGGTGCTTTGCTATTCTTGGGCAGCGGAATGACTTTAGCTTCCCTCCAGGCCTGAGGGTACACAGGTTCCTGTTGGCTTAGATGTATCTCGTTATACAACCCCCTAACTATTTGTCAATCAGTCTATTACCCAAGCTAATTCCCTGTCAGACACTCAGGTGTCTTCCTAGTGTTGTATGAGAGAGAGAGAGAGACAGAGACAGAGAGAGAGACGCTGGCAGTAAGTGACAGAAAGGATTGAGCTGGAGGCAGTGAGTCTAAACTATGGGAATATGTGTGTGGGAACAAGAATTCATTACACTCATTTGAGATAACAAGTGCTTGTGGTTTTAATTGACTTAATCAACAAATAGAATTAATCAGAGATTTCTAATTAATGGTAATTGATTGAATATCCACTGGGTCACTGTCAGAGTTAAATCCCTGTTTCTGTTCCTTTCAACTGGAGGGCGTCTCGTTTGTCCTTGTCATCGCCATCTTGTCTACATGTATTAAAAATGGACAGACTGAGGATATAAAGGATAGAAGGAGAGCTGTCGATATGTTCTTTTAGAGAACAGCAAACAACATTTTGCCACATACACTCTGACCACAATTTCTCCCCTAGTCTTATTGAACCACTGGCTGTAGAAGGGGTTATTTTGAGGTCTCTTTTTATGTTTTATAATGTCATATCATGGAGTAGTACTTCTCTCTGAAAATTTATAGTGGATTTTATTAGGGGAAATGTAACCAAAATCTCGTCCTTGAAGGTACCAGTTGTAGGATCTTAATTCGCAGCAAGATAATCCTGCTGCAACAGGATTTGAACGTTTAGTCCATAATGTTGCTTAATCTGTGGTTAGGCTATTAGCTGGCCAAAATGATTCTACATGAAATATGCAATGCTGTTAATTTATCCGTGTGTTAGTGTGGGTTTTCAGTAAATTTATGTCAATCATGAAGCTCATCTGCATTTCCTGCCATGCAGGAAAATTCTCCGCAACAAAAGTGATCAAATTAAGATCATACACCTGTAGTTGTCACTCCCTGATCTGTTTCACCTGTCCTTGTGCTTGTCTCCACCCCCTCCAGGTGTCGCCCATCTTCCCCACTTATCCCCTGGGTATTTATACCTGTGTTTTCTGTCTGTCTGTGCCAGTTTGTCTTGTTTGTTCAAGTCAACCAGCGTTTTGTCTGGTCCTCACCCCTGTACCTGCCCGCCTGACCACTTTCCCTTTCCCTGTCCCTGAGCCTGTCTGCTATCCTGTACCTTTGCTCCACCTCTGGATTACCCACCTGAGCCTGCCTGCTGTCCTGTACCTTGGCCTCTACTCTGGATTATGGACCCCTGCCTGCCTTGACCTGTCGTTTGCCTGCCCCTGTGGTTACAATAAACATTGTTAACTTCACACAGTCTGCACTTGGGTCTTACCTTGATTCATGATAGTTGTTGCATAGACAGTATGGTTCTAATATCACAGATAGTCAAGTTCTCACAAGTTTTCAGTATGTACTATACCACCGTTTTTAAAACTCATTTAGTGCAGGTTTCCCAGTTCCAGATTAAGCCTAGTCCAGGACTAAGCAGCATTCTCAATGGGCATTCTCCATTGAAATAACTTTTTAGTCCAGGACTAGGCTTAATCTCTGTTTAAATTAAGCCACCAATCCCATAACGAATGATCAAATTAAGATCCTACACCTCTACTGTAGACCTGCTTTTATGTAAAGAGGATGCATTGAGAGACAGAGATGCGTACTTGGGAGGTTCACCATTTGCCTGTGCCGTGATTACTGTACCTGCTCTAATAGGACTGGGTCTGCAACCTACTACAGATGAATACAGTACACAAGATGGCTCATGCCCTGCGATAGAGTCCTGACTCCTGAGGAGGATGTGATGAGCTCTGAATAGCCATCTCTAATAGTCATCTCTAACAGCCTCTAGATTGTGTTTCCAGCTTGACCGGGGCCGCATATTACCAGACAGCTCATCTTAAGATTCCTTTATTAAAAGCCATCTGATAGGTGGGCTTGACAGACCAGTTCATTTGAGAGATGGCCGTTTTGGTTTTTGTTGTGTTTTTTGGTTGGGCTTTGTGGTATCTGGATAAGGACAATAGAGCGTCTTGGAGAGAGGCCAGTTTTTTAGCAGCACTGACTGGTAGCCCTTCCCAACGCTCGGCTTGAAACGGACTCATTGTATGGTTCTCTGTCTGCATACAAGGGGAATGCAGACAGCCCACTCCACTGCTCCATGCATTTGGAAAAGCTTTTTAGCAAATATTGGCAGATACCCCTAGCCTCTATGTCAATAAGGCTAGGACTCAATCAGGAGGGGAAATCAGTTTATGAAACGCAGCAATGCAGAAAGAATGAGGCCGAAAGAGTTGTGAGGGTGTTTGAAAATGTAAAAAGCTTGATATTCCAGTGCCCATTTAGCATGATGCTATTGGCCATAGTTGTAGCTTTCTAATCTAATAGTGTGGCGTAGTACTGTAGCTGATATTAATATGAGATGCATTTGCTTGCCTTGACTTACCTGTAGGTACATAAGAACCAGTTTGAGAGAGAAATAAGCAACTTCAGGATCTACTGGTACCCATTGCAATGAGCCTGTAGTGTGTCTGAGTGTGTATCTACAATATGGCTGTATCTCAAATGGCAACATGCGCCCTGGTCAAAAGTAGAGCACTGTATAGGGAATAGGGTGGCATTTGGGATGTAGTTCATGTGTGTATTTTTCAGTAATCTGTCAGTTGTTGAGGGGCTACTGACTCTCTAAACCCATGGCTATTGTACAGGGTAACTTTATCACTGACAACAACCATCCCCCTTCCTCTCAGAACACAGCCATTGCATTTTGCAATCACATTACCTGTTTAAAAAGACCAGGGAGGGCTGTAAATATATGCTAAAACGGGGTGGAAACTGCTGAGAAAAATCCAATTTAAATGTAATAGTGTTTAATATTTATTGGAAAATGTAAAGAAAATGTAAGGGAATGCTTTGCAGAGCAAGCAGGATTTACATAAATTGTTCTTCCAATGTTTTTGTCCTTCTGCACACAGACAGGAAGGAGCATTGGTTCTCTAGTCACTATGCCATCGCTGCATATTTAAAAAGGGGGTCTTGGCCTGGGCCACACACACACACACATTGGTGTTTCACTGTTTAAGAAGGTGTTAGTATGTGTTGTAGTTGTTGCGGTTCCATTACATGGGACATCATACCACCACACGCTGCAGCAGCTAGCGTATTGAAGTAAAAGCAGCCTACAGTGGGGGCTTTGCCCTTTTAATGTTGAATATTTCTCCTCTTTATGGCAGACATAAAAGGGGGTAGGAGCCTGATTTACATGCAATCCTGACAGGGCATATTGTTGTGGAGACCTCATCAGTGGCGTAGGGGGGTAGTCAGGGGTGTAGTGAGGGTAGTCCCTGGTCGCCCCTGAAGTGTGGCTGTGGAGGGAAAAGGAGAAGCTGGGACTGTATCTCAAATGGTACCCTATTCCCTAAACAATGCACTACTTTTGACCAGGGGCTCTGGTCAAAAGTAGTGCACTATATAGGGAATAGGGTACCATTTGAGACACTGCGGGGTCTGGGTTGCATTAAGCCACATTTAAGCAAAACAGCAGCAGTAGTAGGAGCAGTAGGGAAAAGAAGCACGGCTTTAAAGAGAATAATAAAATGCTAATTTTAAAAATCACACATTTGTAGGCTTTACAGAGAGGAAAAATATACGATAGCCATATTCAATTAAGTTCATTAGCAGGTTTTTGGCGGTTAATGGTTTGACAGCTTCGTCTAACTCTTTGAACTATAAAGACTCGTACACACATGCTGGTATTCATGACTTCTTCTCCTGAGTCCCCCACTCCCCACCATGGTGCCAATTAATATGGTTACAAAGGCTACTGTAACTAGTCCTCTTAAAACCTACTGTACACTATGAAATGTGCTCTAAAGGAGTATTCCGAACTTTTTACATTTTTATGTTGACTTTCTCACTTTCTCTTTTTCTCTCTCGCTCCCTCTCTCCCTCTCGCCCCTCTCCTCCTCTCACTCTCCTCCCTCTCCGCCTCACCCCTCTCCTCCTCTCGCTCTCTCCTCCTCGTCCCTCTCTCCCTCCCTCTGGCCCCCCCCCCCCCCCCTCTAGTCTCTGTGTCTGGAGGTACGTGGAAGGCGTAAGGGCGTGTCCTCTGTACTGAGGTTGTGCCAGCGGCTGCAGGAGCAGCAGAGTGGTTCAGAGTCAGACCAACAGGCCCTGCAGCTTCAGCTGCTCACCGTCAACCTGGAGCGCCGCTGGGAGGCCATCGTCATGCAGGTGCTGCAGTGGCAGACACGCCTCCGGAGGGCCCTGGGGACAGATCAGGTGAGACCTCAGACATGCCTTGCATGGCACCACTTGGTTCAAATACTGTTAAGATACTGACCTGACACAATAGGGGAACTCAATGGTATAAGCAATATAGAGTTTATACGATATATAAGGTACCTCTCAGAGCAGATGAGACCTCAGCCCAGCCTGGATGGCACTACTCGGTTCATGCAAGTCTGACTGTAAAGATACCTAGTCGAGGGAGGGGTGACTCCAGTCCTCAAGGGACCTTGGGTGTCTGCTGCTTTTCTCACTTAATTGCAGAATTGACCACTTAGATACAGCTGGTCACGTGGATATACTTTGTACACAGGGCGGCAGGTGACCCTAGCGGTTAAGAGCGTTGGGCCAGTAACCGAATGTTCGCTGGTTCGAATCCCCGAGCCGACTAGGTGAAAAATCTGTCGATGTGCCCTTGAGCAAGGCACTTAACCCTAATTGCTCCTGTAAGTTGCTCTGGATAAGAGTGTTTGCTAAATGACTCAAATGTACATTTATATACTATACCTTCCGTTTCAGTCATAAAGGTTCAGTTTATACCCTCTAAAGAAGCCCCAACTCTAGAATGACCTATTTATGAATTGTATTATTCTTCTCAAAGTGAGCTGTCCAGGATTAAGTTATTTAGGCCAGAGAAATAGAAGATAATGCAGTGCCTGGTAATAATGTAGTGCACTGTAACTATAATGGACTAATAATAGTGATGTATACGGCAGGGAAAGTGGCTGTGGTACATTTGGATATATGGGCTACGTACCAAATGGCACTCTTTTCCTATAGTGAGCTACTTTTGACCAGGGCCCATAGGAATAGGGTGCCGTTTCCAAGTCAAATCAAACTTTATTCGTCACACGCGCCGAATACAACAAGTGTAGACCTTACCGTGAAATGCTTACTTTTGGTACGCAGCCTTGGATATATGAAAGGAGGGGAAGGGTGACTGGTTGGAGATGGTCCCTTCCCATCTGACTGAACCCAGCATTGAAGTCACTCCATCAGCAGGTGGTGTCGCTAAATAATCATTGACTGATGTTAATGTGTTAAGTGCGCCATTCTTCCACGAGATATTCCATCATTTGGTATTTTGTTGATGGTGATGGAAAATGCCGTCTCAGGCACTGCTCCAGAATCTTCCATAAGTGTTCAATTGAGTTGAGATCTGGTGACTGAGAAACACACACACACACCCTTTTAAAATCCCCTATGCTCCTATGAGACCCCTCTTTCAAAGACACTGAGATCTCTTCTTCTAGCCATGGTAGCCAAAAGAATGGTCAGCTGGACATTTTTATACATGACCCTAAGCATGATGGGATGTTAATTGCTTAATTAACTCACACCTGTGGTTCACACCTGCGTGGAACCACCTGCTTTCTATATGCTTCCCTCATTTACTTAAGTGTTTCCTTTATTTTGGCAGTTACCTGTATGATCTCAAGGCATGCCTTCACGATGCAACTCTATAGCCATTGATGACATTCTACACACTACATAGGCTCAATCCCAGCCGTTCTACATTTCTACAGTGTGATATCTGGCAGTGTGAGACTATTCTATACACAGTCCCCATTTTGCTCATGAATGCGTAATGGCACAAGGCTCAGCTCCAAATATTGCAAATAGAGGCTTGTTAAAAAGTGGTTTGAGTAGTACATGAGAAGTTGCTCTGTAAGGTACCCGTGTTTCCATCAGTCTGTTTGTGTAATGTGGAGAACAGATGGAATCGCCATTAAATCTGTAACTCAGTAGAAAGGCCGCCACAACCACCATCTCTTCTATTCTCATGTAGATTAGATGGACATCTTCACACATAGTCCATAATCTCTCTCTCTGTCCTCTCGTCCGCATTCCTGGAGGACAGCAACGTGTTAACCCCTACGACCGGGGTAGGGGTTAATCCAGTCAATTCGAGAGGTGAATTGAAGTACATGAATTAAAGTGAATTGAAAAATGCCCTTAGAAAACTATCCCCAAAGAAAATCCCCATAGAAACCGAAATGTAACGTTATGAATCACTACCTGACCCCATCCCTGCTGTGATGGAAGCTCCATCCTCAGCTCTGGTACAGAATCCCAATGCAGGCAGGGTTTTCGGGTTGGTTGGTTGTCCACTCTGTTATAACCACTCCAGTGCAACAGGAAGAGAAGACAAATAGCAAAAGCAACTAGAAATCTGACCTTGCAGGCTGAAGTGCAATTTCAGCGGGAGGATGTGTTCAGAATAGGGGAGAAACGTAAAACATATTTGCTGGGTTTGTTTATAAATGAAATAGTGTGCCCAATGATAAAACGGCTGTGGCCACGACAGTCCCTTCTGTAGACACCGGCCCCACACTCTGAGACATGAGGGCTCGCCTTTTCTAGCGTGTGTGAAAATGAGAACGCTTTTCAACTTGGCTATTTTGAGAGCGCTCCTCTGTTGCCATTCCATGTGGCGCAGAGGTGTGTGAAAAATATCATGTTTAAAGGCAATTATTCTCCCGTCAGTAAGGGGATTCTTGTCTTATTAGTTGCTCATAAACTGCCCAATAAGACAGCCTAGCCTGCGTTCCTTGTGTGCTCCTTGTGTGCTCCTTGTGTGTTCCTTGTGTGTTCCTTGTGTGCTCCTTGTGTGCTCCTTGTGTGCTCCTTGTGTGCTCCTTGTGTGCTCCTTGTGTGCTCCTTGTGACCATTTAGTTCAATACGATATGTGTGTTATTAAGGTGTGTCATTAATGCTACAGGTGACGGCTTTAGTTCAGATATCTTCTGAGCACTAAGATCATCTTAAAGGGGTAATCTGCAGTACAGACAACAACAAAGCGGACACTGTACCACGTTTTTGGTAAACACTGGCAGAGGGCGGACGAACAATGGTCGTGGTGGAAACTCACCCCTGATTAGTTAGTTAGGTAGTTGCTTGGTGCAGCGTTTAGTCGTGTTGTCTAGGTTAGCTGAGGCAGCTAGCGCAGAGATAATCATTATTTTGATTTGATTAGACTGATTGATTGTTCTCACAACTGAAGGTTTTATCCTGCATTGGCAATCCCAGCTTAGAGTCATTAGGATTTCCCTTATCAGCAAGTAGAGAATAAACAGAAATCTAATAAAAATTCATTACACCGGGTGTGCCACATAGCAAGCGTTAGATTTACCACTTTATTAGATTAATGAGATAAAAATGGCTAATATAAATATGCCCTCTCTCTTATATTAACGAGATGCCAAGCAATTTGTATAATTGTGTCCTCCTTAGCAAAATGTCTGTGTCTAAGCACATTTCAAGACAATGGCACTTTGTTTGAGAGTTGTGCTATGGAATGCATTGCTTTTTAAATACTCTGATTATGTGATTTAGAATCCCGCCTAAAATGTAAAGTACTGTATGCATAATATTTTTCAGAAGATATCATTTGATTTCAGTTATTAATCCAGTATTTAAAAAAACAGGATGTATTTTTTTATTGATTTCAGAAGAGAACCTTGTCATTTCAATCATTTTGAACCATTTAATTTGAGCTTCTCCCTTTTATCTCTATGTCTCTCTGAAGGTCCCTGGGAACCTTGTAGAGGCTAGTCTCATGGACCTCCACGGCCCAGCAGAGGACTCCTGGGAGTGGGATGAAATGGACATGACCATCGTGGAGCACATAGAGCCACAGGAATTTGATGACAAACAAAACGCTGATTGTGATTCAGGTCCAGGATCCCCTGGGGCCAGTTTAGACTACGACAAGTCCGAGGCGAGCCTGCATGTTACTCAGCGAGGAATATTCTTGAGCGAATCGTCCAGAGTGATGCCTCTGTCTTCTCAGCGTCCCAGTGTCTATCAGGTGTACAACCTGCATAATGTAGAGCTCTACAGACAGCCTCAATTCCCCTCTGTACACAAGACCTCTTCTCCATCCACAGCTGGGAGGAAGCAGCCTCTTCTGAAAAGCCTGAGCAAAGACTCCTCCTTCTCATCTGTGGAGTCCTTGCCAGACCTCCTAGGGGGACTGCTCGGTGGGGGTAAGCATGGGGGCCGCGGCGAGTCCGCCCGCAGATCAGAGAGTGAGAGCGGGATAGTCAGCGAGGGTGACACAGAGACCACGGCCAACTCCGAGATCTGTCTGGAAGACCCCAGGAGAGGGGGCAGCACCTCCCTCACACCACCCACAGGAGACAACTCTCCTGGGGAAAAGGACGAAGAGAGGGACAGGGTGTGTGATGAGGACATTGACAGGATCCTGGAGCGGGCCAACAATGTAGCTCTGTATGGGAACTGTGTGGCTGTCACGGCACTGAGAGAGATAGACAGAGACCAAAGTAGATCCAAAGCAGGGAAGAAGAGGAGAGGAGGAGGAGAGGAGGGATGTGGAGAAGGGGAGAACTGGAGGAGACACAGGAGAGAGCCTAATGTGGAGATCCTGATCAACGGACGTGGCTTCTGCCCTGACACCGAGGAAGATGAGACTCACGATGAGAGGAGAGTGACAGGAGGGAATGGCCGTAGAGACGAAGAGATTCCCCATCTGTCCCAGGGGTCGTCCCTGGAGTCCCTATATGCAGCGGGGGAGCTATTTCCATCCGGCAAAGACACTCTGCAGCGCTCCATGTCTCTAGAGAGCTGGCTGGCCCCGTGTAAGAGCTGGGAGAAGGCAGAGGGAGAGGGAGATGGAGGCAGCCAGGGCAGCCTGAGGGAGCTGGGCCTGGGCATCGGAGCCATGGAGCCCACAGGGGAACTGAGCCGCAGGACTCTAGAGCTCCTCAAACGCCTGGAGAACATCCAGACCCCTCTACACGACCTGAAAATGACACGCAGCATCTCTGACATCACCCTGCTGAGCAGCAACTCCCTGCGCCTCCCGGGGGCCGGATATGGATCTGAGGGGCCCGGGCACGCTGGGCGCCTCTCCGGGGGCCGGGGTGGTCCCCCCTCCTCAGTCAACGAGAGCTCGGCGGCGTCTCTGACGGAGCTGAGCAGCACGGAGGACTCGTCAGTGGGCTCTGAGGACCTGGCTGTGCTTAGGAACCGCTGCTGTCTGCTGGACTCCAATGCCTCCTTCAGGAAGCACAACCACCGGGCCCAGCCGGGAGGTCATCATGGAGGTCACAGAGGTCACGACGAGGCGGACGCCAGCATCAGCATGGTGGTCAACGTGTCGTGCACCTCGGCCTGTACAGATGACGAGGACGACAGTGACCTTCTGTCCAGTTCCACACTGACCCTGACTGAGGAGGAGCTGGGTATCAAGGAGGACGAGGAGGAGGACTCTTCAGTTACCTCTGAGGAGGAGTACACGGAGGGCTCCTTCGCCCTGGGCCTGGAGTACATGAAGAACGAGTTCCACAACTGGATCCAGAAGCCCTCCCGCTCCCAGCAGCAGTCCCAGTCCGGCTCCGGCAGAGACAAGAACCAAGGGGATGACCCTCTAGGGGACGAGCTGCAGTGTGGCACCCTTTCCAGAGATAACCCTAGCAGGCCGTCTGTAGGCAACGAGCGCCGCTCCTTCCTGAGCCCCTCGGCGCTGAGGCTGCTTGAGTCACACACCAACAGCATCGTGAAAAAGGAGTGTCTCCAAGGGCGGGACGTGGGGGACACCAACAGGAAGAACGCCACAAGGAGCTACATTAGCCAGTTTGTAGATGACATGGAGAACGGGAACGTGGACAACGCTCATATCAAAGGGAAGGATGAGGACGATGAGCTGTTGAGAGAGGAGGGGAGCCTCTTCACCATGAAAGGGGAGTCCTTCAAAGAATTCTATGTGAACGAGTCATCGATGAATGGAGGGGGGGACCAAAGAGGGGGTATGATCACGTCCACCACGCCGTCTTCATGTGAGACGCTGTCCCAGCTCCAGGCCAAAGAGTCATCTCTGGAGGGCCAGCTCCGAGGGGAGATCCCCTGCCACAGCTCCAGCCACCCTTCCCCCTCTCTCTCTCCCCTGGAGGACTGCCGGGGGTCCCACCAACACCACATCCTGCAGAGACCACCACACTCTGGGAACAACAGCCAGGAGAACCTCTTCTCCTCCTTCCTCAGTGATGTCCAAACCCAACAGAGCAGGCGAGAGGCCGGCTCCAACCTCGGCCCAGACCCCAACTCAGACCGCCCCTGCTGCAGCCACCCCCACCCCCAGCCTCCCCCACGCAAGGACCAGAAGAGCCAGGAGAACGTGCACAACTTTGTGATGGAGATCATTGACATGGCTTCTGTGGTTCTGAAGAACAAGGAGAGCCAGGCGGAAGACCAAGAGAGACCTGGACAGACTGGAGCCCAGATCAGGGACAAAGTCCTGGAGCACTCCCACCGGCCCATTCACCTCCGCAAGGGAGACTTTTACTCCTATCTGTCCCTCTCCTCCCACGACTCAGACTGTGGAGAGGTCAGCGTCTGCTTAGACAGCAAAAGCACCACCCCCTTACTGTCGACTACCCCAGACATCCGGGACGAGGAGATACTGTTCGAGGCCTGCACTGAGGAAGTGTACCTGGGACCTCCTCTCTGCTACAGCATGGCCATCACCAAGAGGCCCAGGAGGCACAGTCCCAAACTAATGGACTACTATTCCTCCTCTCCCTCTGCCCAGAGTCAGAGCCAAGCACCTCTGCCTGCATGCAATGAATACCAAAAAGCACATGGTATTTCTCCTGGAAGTATAGCTGAGAGCCAGCTACAGTGCCATAATGAGGCTTCTTATCTTAATCCGTTACCATGTGAAACCCTGATAGACACTGTTGAATGTTTTGCAGATACTAAAATGCTTGAATCCAATATTTCCCCTGTAATGACTAAGATAAGAGTCTCTTGCTCCAGTACAAATCCTTTAAAAGAGGAAGGCAGCCTCTGTATTAATCCTAAAATTAACTGTCCCCCGATAAGAAAGTGTGATAGAGATGAAAAAGGGCCTTCTTCACAGTGGATGAAACAGAAGAGTGCCAGGAAAGGCCACAGCTCTCTTCAGGAAGTCAAGTCAACTCATAAACAGCAACAGGTGAGTTTAGACATTATACCCACCCTTCTATCTCGCGGTAATGGGACTGGCGTGCATTTCAGTCTGTATGTATTCATATCTGGGACTACATATTGAAGAGGTATTTTTATTCACACCTTCGTTCATCCCCCGCTCCCTCCTCCGCCTCTTCTTCCCCTGAAGTGTCGATGGAAGAGGGATTTGCTTAGAATCCTCCGGTTAAGAATGTTAAGGTCTACGGAACAGAATAATCATAATCAGTCAGATTATATTTTGATTCATAAGCAAGAATCCCTGGCGAAGAATCATTACTTAATTTCATGACTGAATTAGCATGTGTTTGTGTTCTTTTAAGCGGTTTCTCTATTTCATATGCTAAGTTGCCAGGGCTCTGGCTGCTCTCTTCAGAAACCTGATGCCTGGCCTTCTACCGCACCATTCTTTGTCTGTGTCAATTGTTGAATAATTAAGTGATTACCTTGTAAACTGCCGTCATTATAAAAACATCCAACAAAGGAAGCTAAAAGGTGGGGTAGTTTGGGCTGGTGTAGACATAATGATTCTTCTACAGGCAGGAAATGTAATTGTTACACTGATCTTTACAAACAGATTCTTCAAATCTATTTTTTTTGTCACATGCGCCGAATACAACAGATGTAGACCTTACCATGAGATGCTTACTTACAAGCCCTTAACCAACAATTAATTTAAAGAAATAGAGGCTAAAAATAACGAGGCTATATGCAGGGGGTACCGGTACCGTGTCAATGTGCGGGAATACAGGTTAGTTGAGGTCATTTGTACATGTAGGTAGGGTTAAAGTGACTATGCATAGATAATAAACAGAGAGTAGCAGCAGTGTAAAAACAAAGTGGGGGGGGGGCGGGGACAATGTAAATAGCCTGGTTGGCCATTTGATTAATTGTTCAGCAGTCTAGAAGATGTTAAGGAGCCTTTTGGACCTACAGTGGCAAGAAAAGGTATATGAACCCTTTGGAAATTCCTGGATTTCTGCATAAAATTGTAATAAAATTTGATCTGATCTTCATCTAGGTCACAACAATAGACAAACACTGCTTAAACTGATAACACACAAACAGTTATACGTTTTCATGTATCGATTGAACACATTGTGTAAACATTCACAGTGCAGGGTGGGGAAAGTATGTGAGCCCTTGGATTGAATAACTGGTTATTGCTGCCTCCTTTGGCAACGTCAACCAAACGTTTTCTGCAGTTGCGGATCAAACCTGCACAACGGTCAAGAGGAATTTTGGACCATTCCTCTTTACTAAACTGTCTCAGTTCAGCAATATTCTTGGGATGTCTGGTGTGAACCGTTCTCTTGAGGTCATGCCACAGCATCTCAATCTGGTTGAGGTCAGGATTCTGACTGGGCCACTCCAGAAGGTGTATTTTCTTCTGTTGTTGTTGTGTTTGGGGTCATTGTCCTGCTGCATCATCCAACTTCTGTTGAGCTTCAATTGGCGGACAGATAGCCTAACATTCTCCTGCAAAATGTCTTGATAAACCTGGGAATTGATTTTTCCGTTAATGATAGCAAGCTGTCCTGGCCCTGAGGCAATGAAGCAGCCTCAAACCATGATGCTCCCTCCACCATACTTTACAGTTGGATGATGTTTTGATGTTGGTGTGCTGTGCCTCTTTTTCTCCACAGTGTTGTGTGGTCCTTCCAAACAACTCAACTGTAGTTTTGTCTGTCCACAGAATATTTTGCCAGTAGCGCTGTGGAACATCCAGGTGCACTTTTGCAAACTTCAGACGTGCAGAAATGTTTTTTTTTGGACAGCAGTGGCTTCTTCCGTGGTGTCCTCCCAATGAACACCATTCTTGTTTAGTGTTTTACGTATTCTAGTCTCGTCAACAGAGATGTTAGCATGTTCCAGAGATTTCTGTAAGTCTTTAGCTGACACTCTAGGATTCTTCTTAACCTCATTGAGCATTCTGCGCTGTACTCTTGCAGTCATCTCTGCAGGACGGCCACTCCTAGGGAGAGTAGCAGCAGTGCTGAACTTTCTCCATTTAAAGACAATTTGTCTTACCGTGGACTGATGAACATCAAGGCTTTTAGAGATACTTTTGTATCCCTTTCCAGCTTTATGCAAGTCAACAATTCTTAATCTTAGGTCTTCTGAGATCTCTTTTGTTCGAGGCATGATTCACATCAGGCAATGCTTCTTGTGAATAGCAAACTCAAATTTTGGGAGTGTTTTTTATAGGGCAAGGCAGCTCTAACCAATATCTCCAATCTCGTCTCATTGATTGGACTCCAGGTTAGCTGACTCCTGACTCCAATTAGCTTTTGGAGAAGTCATTAGCCTAGGGGGTCACATACTTTTTCCAACCTACACTGTGAATGTTTAAATGATGTATTCAATATAGACAAAAAAATACAATAATTTGTGTGTTATTAGTTTAAGCACACTATGTTTGTCTATTGTTGTGACTTAGATGAAGATCAGATCAAATTTGATGCCCAATTTATGCAGAAATCTAGGTAATTCCAAACGGTTCATATACTTCTTCTTGCCACTGTAGACTTGGCGCTCCGGTACCACGTGCCATGCGGTAGCAGAGAGTCTATGACTTCGGTGACTGTAGTCTTTGACAATTTTTGGTGCCTTCCTCTGACTCCGCCTAGTATATACTGTAGATCCTGGATGGCAGGAAGCTTGGCCACTACAGCCCGTCGATGTTAATGGGGGGCCGGTTCAACCCTCCTTTTCCTGTAGTCCACGATCAGCTTTTTTGTCTTGCTCACACTGAGGGAGAAGTTGTTGTCCTGGCACCACACTGCCAGGTCTCTGACCTCCTCCCTATAGGCTGTCTCATCGTTGTCGGGGATTAGGCCTACAACTGTTGTGTCGTCAGCAAACTTAATGATGGTGTTGGAGTCGTGCTTGGCCACGCAGTCGTGGGTGAACAGGGAGAACAGGAGGGGACTGAGCACGCGTGGCAGATGGGTTGTTGCCTACCCTTACCACCCGGGGGCGGCCCGTCAGGAAGTCCAGGATCCAGTTGCAGAGGGAGTCCTTAGCTTAGTGATGAGCTTTGTGGGCACTATGATGTTGAACGCTGAGCTGTAGTCAATGAACATCATTCTCACATAGGTGTTCCTTTTGTCCAGGTGGGAAAGGGCTGTGTGGAGTGCGATTGAGATTGCGTCATCTGTGGATCTGTTGGGGTGGAATGCGAATTGGAGTGAGTCTAGGGTTTCTGGGATGATGGTGTTGATGTGAGCCATGACCAGCCTTTCAAAGCTCTTCATGGCTACCGACGTGAGTGCTATGGAGCGGTAGTCATTTTGGCAGGTTACCTTCTCTTTCTTGGGCACATGGACTATGGTGTTCTGCTTGAAACATGTAGGTATTACAGACTCGGTCAGGGAGATGTTGAAAATGTCAGTGAAGACACTTGCCAGTTGGTCCGCACATGCTCTGAGTACATGTTCTGGTAATCCGTCTGGCCCCGCGAGCTTGTAAATGTTGACCTGTTTAAGGGTCTTGCTCACATTTTTTAATTTTTAATTTAACCTTTATTTAACCAGGTAGGCCAGTTGAGAACAAGTTCTGCAACCTGGCCAAGATAAAGCAAAGCAGTGTGACAAAAACAACAACGCAGAGTTACAATTGGGATAAACAAACGTACAGTCAATATCACAAAAGAAAATCTGTGTACAGTGTGTGCAAATGAAGTAAGGAGGTAAGGCAATACATAGGCCATAGTGGCGAAGTGATTCCAATTTAACAATTGACACTGGAGTGATAGAAGTGCAGATGAGGATGTGCATGTAGAAATACTGGTGTGCAAAAGAGCCGAAAAAAACAAAAAACAAATATGAGGTAGGTAGTTGGTTGGATGGGCTATTTACAGATGGGCTGTGTACAGGTGCAGTGATCAGTAAGCTGCTCTGACAGCTGATGCTTGAAGTTAGTGAGGGAGATACAAGTCTCCAACTTCAGTGATTTTTGAAATTCGTTCCAGTCATTGGCAGCAGAGAACTGGAAGGAAAGGCAGCCAAAGGAGTTGTTGGCTTTGGGGATGACCAGTGAGATATACATGCTGGAGCGCGTGCTACGGGTGGGTGTTGCTATGGTGACCGTGAGTTGAGATAAGGCGCAGCTTTACTTAGCAAAGACTTATAGATGACCGGGAGTCAGTGGGTTTGGCAACGAATATGTAGAGAGGACCAGCCAACGAGAGCATATAGGTCGCAATGGTGGGTAGTATATGGGGCTTTGGTGACAAAACGGATGGCAATGTGATAGACAGCAACCAATTTGCTGAGTAGAGTGTTGGAGGCTATTTTGTAAATGACATCACCGAAGTCAAGGATCGGCAGAATAGTCAGTTGTACGAGGGTATGTTTGGCAGCATGAGTGAAGGAGGCTTTGTTGTGAAATAGGAAGCCGATTCTAGATTTAATTTTGGATTGGAGATGCTTAATATGAGTCTGGAAGGAGAGTTTACAGTCTAGAGAGACACCTAGGTATTTATAGTTGTCCACATATTCTAAGTCAGAACCGTCCAGAGTAGTGATGCTAGGCGGGCGGGCGGGCGGGTGCGGGCAGCGATCGGTTGAAGAGCATGCATTTAGTTTTTCTAGCGTTTAAGAACAGTTGGAGGCCACGGAAGAAGTGTTGTATGGAAGGGCAAGATGTATACTGAATGGTGTCGTCTGAGTAGAGGTGGATCAAAGAATCACCCGCAGCAAGAGCGACATCATTGATACATACAGAGAAAATAGTCGGCTCGAGAATTGAACCCTGTGGCACCCCCATAGAGACTGGCAGAGGTCCGGACAACAAGCCCTCCGATTTGACACACTGAACTCTATCAGCGAAGTAGTTGGTGAACCAGGCGAGGCAGTCATTAGAGAAACCAAGGCTGTTGAGTCTGCCGATAAGAATATGGTGATTGACAGAGTCAAAAGCCTTGGCCAGGTCGATGAAGACGGCTGCACAGTACTGTTTTTTATCGATGGTGGTTATGATATCGTTTAGGACCTTGAGCGTGGCTGAGGTGCACCCGTGATAAACTCGGAAACCGGATTGCATAGCGGAGAAAGTACGGTGGGATTCGAGACGATCGGTAATCTGTTTGTTCACTTGGCTTTTATAGACTTTTGAAGACTTGGGCCAGTTGCTGCAGGGGGGGCCCAACTGTAGGCCAGGGTCGGGGTAGCCAGGTGGAAAGCGTGGCCAACTGTAGAGAAATGCTTGTTGAAATTCTCGATTATCGTGGATTTATCGGTAGTGACAGTGTTTCCTAGCCTCAGTGCAGTGGGCAGCTGAGAGGAGGTGCTCTTATTCTCCATGGACTTTACAGTGTCCCAGAACATTTTGGAATTAGTGCTACACAGGATGCAAAATTCTGTTTGAAAAAGCTAGCCTTTGCTTTCCTAACTGACTGTGTATATTGGTTACTGACTTCGCTGAAAAGTTGCATGTCGCGGGGACTATTCGAAGCTAGTGCAGTGCACCACAGGATGTTTTTGTGCTGGACAAGGGCAGTCAAGTCTGGAGGGGGCTATATCTGTTCTTAGTTCAACATTTTTTGAAAGGGGCATGCTTATTTAAGATCAAATCAAATGTATTTATAAAGCCCTTACATCAGCTGATATCTCAAAGTGCTGTACAGAAACCCAGCCTAAAACCCCAAACATCAAGCAATACAGGTGTAGAAGCACAGTGGCTAGGAAAAACTCCCTATAAAGGCCAGAACCTAGGAAGAATCCTAGAGAGGAACCAGGCTATGAGGGGTGGCCAGTCCTCTTCCGGCTGTGCCAGGTGGAGATTATAACAGAACATGGCCAAGATGTTCAAATGTTCATAGATGAATTAATAATAATCACAGTCGTTGTCGAGGGTGCAACAGGTCAGCAAATCAAGAGTAAATGTCAGTTGGCTTTTCATATCCGATCATTCAGAGTATCTCTACCGCTCCTGCTGTCTCTAGAGAGTTGAAAACAGCAGGTCTGGGACAGGTAGCACGTCCGGTGAACAGGTCAGGGTTCCATAGCCACAGGCAGAACAGTTGAAACTGGAGCAGCAGCACAGCCAGGTGGACTGGGGACGGCAAGGAGTCATCAGGCCAGGTAGTCCTGAGGCATGGTCCTAGGGCTCAGGTCCTCCGAGAGAGAGAAAGAAAGAAAGAAAGAAAGAAAGAAAGAAAGAAAGAAAGAAAGAAAGAAAGAAAGAGGGAGGGAGGGAGGGAGGGAGAGAATTAGAGAGAGCATACTTAAATTCACACAGGACACCTGATAAGACAGGAGAAATATTCCAGATATAACAGACTGACCCTAGCCCCCCGACACATAAACTACTACAGCATAAATACTGGAGGCTGAGACAGGAGGGGTCGGGAGACACTGTGGCCCCATCCGACGATACCCCCGGACCCGGCCAGGATATAACCCCACCCACTTTGCCAAAGCACAGCCCCCACACCACTAGAGGGATAGCTCCAACCACCAACTTACCATCCTGAGACAAGGCGGAGTATAGCCCACGAAGATCTCCCCCACGGCACAACCCAAGGGGGGGAGGCGCCAACCCGGACAGGAAGATCACGTCAGTGACTCAACCCACTCAAGTGACGCACCCCTCCTAGGGATGGCATGGAAGAGCACCAGTAAGCCAGTGACTCAGCTCCTGTAATAGGGTTAGAGGCAGAGAATCCCAGTGGAGAGAGGGGAACGGGCCAGGCAGAGACAGCAAGGGCGGTTCGTTGCTCCAGTGCCTTTCGGTTCACCTTCATACTCCTGGGCCAGACTACACTCAATCATAGGACCTACTGAAGAGATGAGTCTTCAATAAAGACTTAAAGGTTGAGACTGAGTTCTCGTCTCTCACATGGGTAGGCAGACCATTCCATAAAAATTGAGCTTATAGGAGAAAGCCCTGCCTCCAGCTGTTTGCTTAGAAATTCTAGGGACAGTTAGGAGGCCTGCGTCTTATGACTGTAGTGTACGTGTAGGTATGGTGAGGAAGGTGAGATGAGGAAGGCACTTTTGAAGAACAACCAGGCACCTTCTACTGACGGGAGGAGGTCAATATCCTTCCAGGATACCAGAGCCAGATCGATTAGAAAGGCCTGCTCGCAGGAGTGTTTTAGGGAGCGTTTGACAGTGATGAGGGGTGGTCGCTGAGATCCTGGTTGAAAACAGCTGAGGTGTGTTTAGAGGGCAAGTTGGTCAGGAGGATATCTATGAGGATGCCCATGTTTACGGATTTGGGGTTGTACCTGGTAGGTTCCTTGATAGCTTGTTTGAGATTGAGGGCATCTAGCTTAGATTGTAGGATGGCCGGGGTGTTAAGCATATCCCAGTTTAGGTCACCTAAAAGTACGACCTCTGACGATAGATGGGGGTCAATCAATTCACATATGGTGTCCAGGGCACAGCTGGGAGCTGAGGGAGGTCTATACCAAGCGGCAACAGCAAGAGACTTATTTCTGGAGAGAGAGATTTTTAAAGTAGTAGCTCGAACTGTTTGGGCATAGACTTGGATAGTAGGACAGAACTCTGCTGGCTATCTCTACAGTAGATTGCTACTCCGGCCCCTTTAGCAGTTCTATCTTGATGGAAAATGTTGTAATTGGGGATGGACATTTCAGAATTTTTGGTGGCCTTCCTAAGCCAGGATTCAGACACGGCTAGGACATCAGGGTTGGCGGAGTGTGCTAAAGCAGTGAATAAAGCAAACTTAGGGAGGAGGCTTCTGATGTTAACATGCATGAACCCAAGGCTTTTCCGGTTACAGAAGTCAACAAATGAGAGCCGCTTGGGGACACACAGGGCCTGGGTTAATCTCTACATCACCAGAGGAACAGAGGAGGAGTAGGATAAGGGTACGGCTAAAGGCTTTAAGAACTGGTCGTCTAGTGCGTTCGGAACAGAGAGTAAAAGGAGCAGACTTCTGGGCGTGGTAGGATAGATTCAGGGCATAATGCACAAACAAGGGCATGGTAGGGTGCAAGTACAGTGGAAGTAAACCTAGGCATTGAGTGACGATGAGTGAGGCTCCATCTCTGGAAGTGCCAGTTAAGCTAGGTGCGATGTCCGCATGTGTGGGGTTGGGGCAAGGGAGCTAACCGAGGCATATAGAGCGGGACTAGGGGCTCCGCAGTAAAACAAAACAATGAGAGCTACCTTAAACAACAGTATACAAGGCATATTGACATTAGAGGGAGGCATAAAGCAATCACAGGTGTTGATTGGGAGGGCTAAGACAACAACGGGTAAACAGCTAAGACAACAACAAAGGGTAAATGGTGATGAATGGGCAGAGATCTTCAGTTAGCTACACACAGGCCTTGAGTTCGAGGCTGGGGCCGACAGATAAACAAAATGAAGTACCGTGTTAATGAACAGTCCAATAAGCATCAGCTGTGTAGCCGAGTGATCATTGGATCCATTTAGCAGCAGTGGACAAAACAGGCTGGGCGAATGGGAGTCACGTCACTTAGAGACCCGGGGCTAGTAGCTGGGTCCTCACGACATCAACGACGCAGAGGTCGGTTGAGAGGACATCGGCCGAAACACGTCAGCAGACCAGTCGTGATGGATCGGCGGGGCTCCGTGTCGACAAAGGGTCCAGGCCAATTGGCAAGAGAGGTATTGTAGTTTGTGTACTTCGTTTTGCTAGCCGGGGGAATGGGCCTAGCTCGAGGCTAACTGGTGCTTGCTTCTGGACAAGGGTGTTAGCCACGATAGCCACTCGGTAGCAGCTAGTTAGCTGCGATGATCCGGTGTAATGGTCCAGAGCTTGCGGCAGGAATCCGGTAATGTAGTGGGGGGAAAAAGCAGTCCGATATGCAAGGGGCTGATATCGCGCTGTGCAGACTGGCAGATATTATCCGGGCTATCCGGGCTAAAGCGGCTCGTGTCTGTGCTAAAGGTAAAGACTGCTAGCAGTAGTTAACAATGACTAAATAACTAGAAGCTATGGAGAGCGTGATCACACAGTCGTCCGGAACAGCTGGTGCTCTCATGCATGCTTCAGTGTTGCTTGCCTCGAAGCGAGCATAAAAGGCATTTAGCTCGTCTGGTAGGCTTGCGTCACTGGGCAGTTTGCGGCTGGGTTTCCCTCTGTAGTCCGTAATAGTTGCAAGCCCTGCCATATCTGATGTGTCAGAGCCGGTGTAGTAGGATTCAATCTTAGTCCTGTATTGACGCTTTGCCTGTTTGATGGTTCCTCTGAGGGCATAGCGGGATTTCTTATAAGCGTCCGGATTAGTGTCCCACTCCTTGAAAGTGGATGTTGCCTGTAATCCATGGCTTCTGGTTGGGATAAGTCACTGGGGGGACAACGTCGTCGATGCACTTATTGATGAAGCCGGTGGCATACTCCTCAATGCCATAGGATGAATCCCGGAACATATTTCAGTCTGTGCTAACAAAACAGTCCTGTAGCGTAGCATCCGCGTCATCTGACCACTTCCGTATTGAGCGAGTCACTGGTACTTCCTGCTTCAGTTTTTGCTTGTAACCAGGAACCAGGACGATATAATTAAGGTCAGATTTACCAAATGGAGGGCGAGGGAGAGCATCGTATGCATCTATGTGTGTGGAGTACAGGTGGTCTAGAGTTTTTTTTCACCTTTGGTTGCACATGTGACATGCTGGTAGAAATTAGGTAAAACGGATTTAAGTTTGCCTGCATTAAATTCCCTGGCCACTAGGTGCGCCTCTTCTGGGTGGGCATTTTCTTGTTTGCTTATGGCCTTATACAGCTCATTGAGGTGGAAAATATACAGTTACGAATAATATAGACAAGAACTCTCTTCGTAGATCGTGTGGTCTACAGCTTATCATCTTTTCAAAGCTATTAAGGCAATTCTCAATAAAAAGTATTTAAAGGAAAGAAGGGAATTGTTTTCCATTCGTTAGTGTGGTTTGTAGTTATTTACCCTAACCCTATGTTATTTCCTCATCTCTGTTTGCTATGCTCTGTAACTAAAAGATGAGTGGATTATAAAATACTACAGAAAATATAACACCACCAACAATTCAATTCTAATGTGTTTTGATGTATTTTCTCTCAACCCTCTCCCTCTCTTTCACCTCCTCCCTCTCTCCGCATCTCTCTATCTCTTTCCCTCTCTCTATCGCCCCCACCCCCCTATCTCTCTCCCTCTCCATCCTCTCTCTCTCCTCTCCTCAGTCTCCAAGGTCAGGCGAAGGTTGTGGGGAGGTCGGGGGCCGGGGCCCCCAGGGTAGTGGCCCTGTCTCTGACGGCTCATCTGCCTCAAAGACTGGAACCGCCAGGCCCCAGGTCAGGGTGCGTATGATGAGCACCGCCACACGCACACACACACTCTCACACGCCCATGCATGCATGCTTGCCCACATAGACACACACACACACGAACGGACCCCCTTGGGCTGTGTACTCTACCTGGGAAAATGGCTAAAGGGGTTTCTCCCTGTCATCGTAGCGTTGCATTGCAAACAACACATTTTCCACCTCATTCCATTCTGCAAGTAAGCACATTTAAAAGAAGATTTGCCATTAATTCAAAAGGTGAACTAGTACTCTATTTCTTTTCACCCGTCTCTGCACTAAATGTTCTATGATAGGACATAAAAGCTTATTTTTGGCATTCAGGACTCAAATGCCTCAGTCTAGTAGTCAGACAATGTTATGATTCAAATGACAGGAACTCTAATCTCCACGTGGTGGCACCTTTACCAGCAAATTGGTTGGAAAAGTAGCTATTATCTAACAAGGGATATATATATATATATATATATTGGCTGGGCTTAGCCGTTACAAAATGCCCTTTCCTCACTCTCTTTCATGGCCTCATCAGAAAGTGCTGGAAGAATGAGAGCCTTTGCTTGGGTAGTCAGTCATCCTCCCTTATGAAATACGTATTTCACAAAGATGAAGAATACATCAATGACTTCACAGTTTCATTCCATTCCCTTCTGGGAGTCTCTGAGCAAGTTCACATGTACACACAGCACGCATTTAACCTTACCCACGATTATTTTAATACAGTATATATTTATTTTCCACATTTAGCCTTACTCAACGCGAAGTCAGTCACCACAAAGCAACTCACCTCAAAACTATATATATTCATGGCTCTGTATCCCTCCCGTGGTATGAACAAACTGTTACTGAAGGGAGAGTTGCATTTAGTGATGTAGTGATGTCATCCCCAAATAGGCACCCCTGGGGCTAAACACTCTGCTGTCTCCCCTCTGTGAGTCCCCCCCTGTCCCAACCCTCTCCCCCGCTGTCCCATGCCAGCCCTCAGGGCAGGACACGTGGGCCCCAGCCGAGCCCCGGTAGTCTGTACACACACACACACACTCACACACCGCTGCCGCAGGTGAGCCAGTCATGTCCCCATGTGAGTCCCAGCCTCAGAGAGCACAGAAAACTACACACAGTAGTCAGATACACAGCTGTATCCGTAGCACCGCCTCGTCTGGCCCACTTGATCAGCCCTGCTGCACGCCACAACACTTTAAAAGGGGAACAGGCGCAATAAGGCCAATGATGAATACAGACTATGAAGCACCGCTAGATGAATCAGTGGTCTGTGGTTTAGAGACTAATGTAACTAGTAGTTTTGTTGTCTATACTGCAGAGGTATTGTGTCACAGCGTTGTTTGTTGAAATACTGTATGTACATTGAGGACAAATGTTTCAAAACCTCACCCTTCATATTGTGTTTTTGAGAATATGTGACGTTGCATTGTAACATCACTGGCAGTGTTTGGGTGAGCTGGTCACTACAAAATGAAGGGGAATTTTTGAAAGGTTAAAATAGGTATAGAACAGTAGTGTGTTATGATAACTTACTAACTCACTGACATTGGAACGGATTGTTGTGTTCTTTTGTTTCCAGAGACTATCAGGGAGTGTTTCCACAGCCACCTCCAAAACCCAGCTGTGAGAGAGGAGTGAAGTGCCTGTGTGCAGTGTCCATCCTGGTGGTCTGTGGCCTGGGCTCTCTCCCCTGGTCCCCCTGTTCCCCTGGTGCATGGCTCTGCCCAGACTGCTCTCCAGCTTCCTCCTCTTCCTCCTGGCTGCTGTAACGCTGACCCCTGACCTTTGACCCCCACCGTCCTTTGCTCCTCCAATCCTGTCCCAGACTGGAACTGAGCTACCTCACTGCTCTGCCGACCACCATGCAAACCCCACGTCCATTTCTCACCAAACACACACACACACACACACACACACACACACACACACACACACACACACACACACACACACACACACACACACACACACACACACACACACACACACACACCCACACTTATTCCGCCAGTTTGCATGGCATTTCTCACTATCTCACCGGTACTGTACAACCAGCTGCAGATGTTATAAGCCCAGGGCACAAGTTTTCCTTGTTTGCTGCATCAGAACAAAGTAGGGTCAAATTTGAAGAGGACACATGGAGTGGAGGGATCCTATGAGAACAGCACTGCTGAGAGTTCCACGGAGTTCTGAGACTTCCAGCTCCATGACAACGTGTGTTAAGAAAGAGAGAGAAGAGAGTGATTGTGTTGTCGCTCAACTGATGAAGGAAATGGAAGTTGGACCGATGTCATAATGAAAGGCAAAAGCAAGTAGATCTATCTATGCAACACGGCCCAGGTTGGAAACAGCTGAACAGTGTTGTGTAGTATAAGATTGATGACGACTGTTGACTTAAATTCAGTATCTATCTACCATTTCCTTTTTTTTATTCCTAAGACATAGAGGAACGGTACGAGGGAAGGTTTTAAACGTAAAAAACGTGTGCCTTGCTATTGTTGTTTCTTATACCTTTTGTTAAAACACTGCTTACCCAGTTAGGTGTTCAAAAGATGTAGAGAAAGAAAAAAAGGACAACCGGCAAGGTTGAAACAGGCATCTGTTTCTATGTATACGCTCTCCGACCTTGACGTATAATGATGGTGTACATGCTTTGTGTTTAGTGTAAAACTGTACGCGTTCTGTGATGTGGAATATTATGGGCCTTAAAGTGCTAGACTGCATGGTTAATACATATACAAACATGTTGAGAAATAAACGTTATTCATTGGAAACCATTGGATTACATGCCTGTTCTGTATGTGATTCACCTTAAACACGTACAAGCACCTTTCAGCGTTGATCATTTCTCCTCTTCACACTTCAAACGCAAAAGTGGAACAGTAAATGAAAAATAAGGAAGGTGTGTCTGGGTCTAGGTCATCATTGGGGATTCGAGGAGTTAGTACTACGGAAAGCAGGTGATTGACAAGACTGGTTGAGGTTATATGAAAACAGATGTTTAGGGATGTCATTGAATGTTAACTACAAAGAAAACTACATAAAGTGTATGCCAGCATCCTAAATGGAACCCTATACCCTATATAGTGCACTACCTTTGACCAGAGCCCTATGGGGCCTGGTCAAAAGTAGTGTACTATAGGGAATATGGACACACTGTATGTTAGCAAGCGTATAGGCAATACATTGACCACGGTGCGAGTGTGGCCTGCCACGCAGACACAGACATTAGCATGAGTAATTGGTTGTTTACAGGAGGTGTTGATGATCCTGAAGACGATAGGACAGGAGAAATTATCCTCTGGGCCCATCAGCCAATCAGCTGCGGAGGTACATCCCTGATGCGCTTACACACACACACACACACACACACTGCTCAACAACCAATCAACTTTTCCCTGATTGCTTATACTAGCCTTGATGACAAACCCTTTACTGTAATCGTCTATTTGGTCTCATGGAAGATGGTAGTTTGTTGATGAGTGTGTTCCTACATCAGATCAAATCAGACAGAAAAAGGGAATAGTATTCATTGTTTATAAAATGACTATGTATGTGAATATTACATAAAACAACCGTTTCCTCAGCCATCAGTTGCCATGTTACAGGCTCTTGATCTAGCAAAGTGCAGAATACAGAATAAAAACACTGCATGTTATATCACATTATGAGGTATTTGATTACTGTTGCTTTCCTTGTACTTCTATCTTATTAATAGGAAAGTTGCCAAACAGTTTTTTATTCTCATTGTTGCTGAAGGGTTTAGACTTGACTGATAGGATTAATACATTAGAATGGAAATGCATTCCTACACTGTCCTCAAAGAAACATAATGTGGTAGAAAAAAAGAAAAGAAATGTGCCTTTTTGCAATTATCAAGATATTTTTGTAAGAAATGGAAATAACTTTAAAGGGAATAAAGGTCATGTGTATCGAACCATTGTGGCTTTGCAATTACCACCAGTCAAAATGTTGATTTGGGGTCTTTGCTTAAGCATGGATGGCAAAATGAATAAGATGGCTGGCTACTCTTTGTTGAAAAGATCACACATGATTACGCCACATCAAAAAGACAAGAAGGGAAATCATTTTTCTGTGTAGAAAGTTAGGAAAGGGAGGGATGAAAGAGTCCTGTTATTTAAATGTCACAAACTTGGGGGAATGTTTCGGGGCGTGGTTATTCTGTGCGTCAAGTTTTTTCTCTAATGAACTTAGGATAGTAATGAGTCAAGGCAAAGGTTTTACATTGCAGTCTGATGTAAAACCTTCAAGTATTTTAGTAGCATTCAATAAGTGTCCGTCATCGTTGATGGCCTTGTGTGCTTTTGAGAGCTTTCACGGTCTTCCGTTCATTTCCAGAGATGGATAGAATAATTTCCTCATCATCAAAATGCCAATGTACTTTAATCTGGAAAAGGAAAAGAAAATGGGGGTACGAATTGAAAACAGACTCACTTAAGCTTGTGTGCTACATTATAGGCATATGTATAGCGAGGCTATTAGAGACTCCCACGTTGTTCACTATGACAATCAATGTGAGCGATGACAAGCCTATACATTGGCACACACACACAAAATAACAAAATGTGCCATGTCAAAGTCATATGCTGAACAAAAAGTTTAACAATTGGAAAAGAGCTGTGAAAAGAATGTTAAAGTGGGCAAAACAAAAGACAACCAGGTGTGAGTTGATCATTGTGGTATGCAGTGGCAGACATCAGCTGTGTGTGTGTGTGTGTGTGTGTGTGTGTGTGTGTGTGTGTGTGTGTGTGTGTGTGTGTGTGTGTGTGTGTGTGTGTGTGTGTGTGTGTGTGTGTGTGTGTGTGTGTGTGTGTGTGTGTGTGTGTGTGTGTGTGTGTGTGTGTGTTTGTGTGTGTGAGGGTGCGGGTGATGACAGGGGTGCTGGCCCCATCAGTGGACCAGGGATTGTGCTGAGTGTGTTCATGTAATTTGAGAGGTTTAGGTGATTGCATTTCAGACATGTCATCAAACCGCATTAAGAAACAATTTGATATGGAATCACATAGGAGTCTGAAAGGGCAGTGCGGGAGCTTATAATCGAGGATAAATAAAAGCAAGGATGTCATCTCCACTTGGACATTCCGATCAATCATTAGCATATTGAAAGTATTTTTTCCTGAATGTCCCATCTGTAATTCCTCACAACAGTTAATTTATCATTTCTCTTGAGCCAAGAGTCATCTTCAAAACACAGGGAAGCAATATTTCAGATTACATTAGGGTGGCTGAGTAAAATGTGAGTGTTTTCCTTGCCCTATGCCTCCCTGGCTTTTAAAATTCACAAGCTAACCTATCCATCAGATTGGACAATGGAAATTAAGTGATTAAAGTAAGAATACGATCAAAGGTGATCTTTCACCACATGAAATGACCCTTACTTTACAGTAAACATGGGATGGTTGCTTAAACTAAGATTAAGCCTAGTCCTGGACTAAAAAGCTCTTTCAATTGAGAATCTCCATTGAGAATGCTGCTTAGTCCTGGACTAGGCTTAATCTGTGTCTTGGAAACCGGCTCTAAATGAGTTTTAAAAACGGTGGTATAGTGCATACTGAAAACTTGTGAGAACTTGACTATCTGTGATATTAAAACCATACTGTCTATGCAACTACAGGTGTATGATCTTAATTTGATCATTTTTGTTGCTGAGAATTTTCCTACACCGCAGGAAATGCAGATAAGCTTCATGATTTACATAAATTCACTGAAAACCAAAACTAATACACGGTTATATTAACCGTGTACTTTTCAGGTAGCCTACTTTTGGACAGCTACAGTAATAGCCTAACCACCAATCAAGCAATATTATGGACTAAACATTAAAATAATGTTGCTGAATGATTATTTTGCTGTTACAATATAGATCAAATTAAGATCCTACATCTGTATTGTCCTTTAAATCCATTTTGAAGTTGGATTTCCCATTAACACATATCTCAGACCAGAACCCAAACAATGCTTTATCCTCTCTAAGACATTACAAAACAAGTCACATCCCAGACAAAAGAGAGAAATGTATGAATCACCTATAAGACTTGGATCTTTGGTAGTCACAAAAGAAAGATGAAATTAGGATTCTGAGAAGCGGCTTCAATTATCCACTTCTGATGCAAGAAGGAATGATGACCTCTGGAATCACAGTGTTATCATATGGAAGGCTAACACTCATTCTCAACCAGACATTCTAAAACAGTGTTATCACATAGAGACAGCTCACTCTCTCATTCTGGAGGAGACATGTTAAAACACTGCAAAGTTCCGATAAGGCAAATGACTCACAACGACTTGTAGAATTGCATGGTATGATAGCATGTCCTCCAAAGTGTGTCCTTCCTTAGCTTCATCCAACATGGATCTTGTGGGATTGTTATCATGAGTCAGTCACTCTTTTATGAAAAGAGAGGAGAACAAAAACTAGCAGAATCTAATAAGTTGAATAGGTGTTAGTGATGGACGTTAGTTCTGACCTCTGCAGACTCTGTGTTGTGTTCTGTTTGAGGTTGGCAATATGTGATGGAGAGAGGTTGAGCTAGCTAACAGCAGGGCTTTGACAGTATTTATCCATCCTCACATTATTAAGCTAATTGGTCAATATGGTACTGGGAAAAAATGTCAATTACTTGGTCACTGGTCCTTGGTAAAGAGATTGCTTCCTTGTCCTTAATGGCCTATACCTACCAAAGTATGTTTCCCCCCCTAAAGGGGAATGATTAAACTTGATTTTAATGTTTCTAGAGAGAGCAAGAACCATTCTTATTGAGAAACATGTTACGTCCTCTGAAATCAGATGCAGGATTGTCCTTAAATGAATACTATTCAATTAAGCTCTGTTAAAAAAGCACAACTGTTTTTGCTACACTGCTCTATTCACTGTAAGGTACCTCGTTACTTCAAGTGCCCATGCAGAATGAAGTGCCTGGCCCTAGTTGTATACAACATACCATTGATTATCATTATTTTCTAAGAGCGAGAAAGAGAATGGTGGAAGGAAAGAGAGAGGAGAGAGAGAGAGAGAACCACTATACCTGAAATGTCATGTGGGAGAAGAGGAGCAGTTGCAGCTGCCCCCAATCTGTCTCATGTACTTTAGCAAAGAACTGTAGACAAATAAATGCAATACAGAGCCCTCCAAATAACTGAGCAGGTAAACAGCAGCAGAGACTGTTCATCTAATTGTATCAGGAGCCTGCAATGTCGGTTTAAAGCCTCCAGTGCAATTCATTTGATTTCATTACAGGGAAAATACAGCAAAAGGAGGCTAGCCATTTTCTGGACCTCATTCTTAGAGCAGTTTTATTAGACATGGTTAGAGAAGCGATCCAATTTTAAGTCTCAGGTGAAGAGCTTTGATTGTTTTTTTATTGGTGTCTAATCCTTTGGATTGGTTTATGTTTAGAGGATCATTTAATTGCATAAGAGTCTGCAATGTAGTTCTTCTCTTCAACTTTCATTATCTAAAGGTGTCATTTTATAGACCAAACATGTATATGTGTAAAAAGGACAGAATGCTCCTACTTTAAAGATTAGAATTGTTTTTGCAAAACCTTCATTAGGCAACTTTGGGTGGGGGCCACAGAAAATCTGAACTTATCATGAGGGGCCGCAGTGGCTCACGGGTCTGCATACCCACATCCATACCCACACATGCAGTCAGAGCCGGCTCTAGCCTTTTGGGGGCCCTAAGTGACATTTAGTTGGGGGGCCTCCACCACCATGTAAGAAAAACATTTAAGCAGCCCCCACCCTCTCTTGACAGCGGAGAGAAATCTATTTAAGTTTTTGAGTTCATTTCCTGGAATTCTACACATATTGCCATGGGGCATAGTGAAAATGTTGCAGTGTTAAAGCAAGTTTGTTGCAATTCTACACATGTTGCCATGGGGTGGAGAGAAGATATTAAAATTTTAACAGCTAATTTCCTGCAATTCTAAACATTTTGCAATAGGGTGGAGAGAAATGTTTGCAGTTTTTAATATGATATTTGAGTGAGAGTGACTATCAAAATCAGTGGGGGCCCCGGTCGGTAATTCGACCATGATTAACAAGTTTAAATAGCTGGCCGCTAGTCTAATTTAACAATCTAAAATGGTTTTGCTGACATGGGCTAATTGAGTGACTGTCAGTGACTGACATAACAAGAGAAAAACTGCTGATGTACCACCAAGAATTTGCAACATGTGTATTCTACTATTCTAACTATCAACAGAAAGTTGAGACCCTGACTGAGATCCTAAAACGTGGATACATTTTTTTTGGGGGGGGGAATTGATCCTCAGGAGTCGGGGTAGTGGCCTGTCCCTGATTAACATGGTATACATATGTTTATTAACTATGCATAAGCTTCTGCACTTCTGAGGGGAGGACATTATGCTATAGAATGTATCATGTGTTATGGAAATTTGAGTTGGTGTCCTCTGCAAGCATTAAGTTCAAGCAAACATATAGGCTTAAATGTAAAATCTTAAAAATAAAGTGAAGATGTTTTCATAGGCAACTTGTCTATATATGAATTATGAAGTACTACTCTTCATCTGTTTTACCTGTTCTTTGTCTAATTGTATCTAGTT
Source organism: Salvelinus fontinalis (assembly GCF_029448725.1). Classification (NCBI taxonomy): domain Eukaryota; kingdom Metazoa; phylum Chordata; class Actinopteri; order Salmoniformes; family Salmonidae; genus Salvelinus; species Salvelinus fontinalis. The sequence goes on from NC_074679.1 coordinate 37,630,915, forward strand.
TGTACTGGCTGTACTGTATATGTCAAACACTTGCACTGTTTTGGTGTGAGATGGCTTGATGGTATGTTTATTTGTGCTTTACCCGCGTAATGAATGGTTATAGTTTCAATGGAATCGAATTTACCCGTCTCCCGGGCTGCAATGGGTTACCGCTGCTGCAGCATCCTTTGCGCGTTCCTGTCATGGTCTTTGATTGGCTGGAATGGGGCGGCGCGCTCAGGCATCGCTTACGCGAGGCATCAGCAGCTGCTGAGGCCAAGTTCATCAGCTCACACGCGCTAGGAATGGCATTGCTGCACACTACCAGATCACACAACAACACAGTCTATGGGAAAATTCACACAGACAGCAACACGCTTATTTACAAATTATCCGATGCACATTAGGACATAGCAAGTTGAGGAAACCTGTACCGGAGACACCTCACAAAAACAACAGCACATACAGATAGATAGAGCACCAGTCAAGAGGAGAGGGGGGTTCAGTCCTTCAAAGAAAGATAAGAAAACATCACACTTCAATTGTTGGAGAAAAACTGAACGCGTCAGCGTTATTTGGAAGTTTTTTTGAGAGATTTTTTTTGCATACTGGCCTATCATCACATCTCGGCATCCTTACAAATAGCATCGGTCCACTTTGGAAGTGACGAGTGTGCCAACAATAGTGGTAGGGCATAAGATCATTTTTTGCAATCCTCTCATTCTAATCTGGGTTTAACGATTTGGTTAGCGAACTATTGCTAACTTTTGTTGTGTCTATGGTGTAAATCTAAAACGTAATCCATGTCAAAACGTTAACTTGCATTGTTTTGTTTGTAATAATAACAATTGGATTGGAATTTTGGAAAAAGATGCTGTGCGCACTGAGAATGGAAACAGGTCCGCGATTGTGGCTTTAAGCCCTTTCTTTTTCTAATATCTTAACAACCAGTATTTTCTTTGATTATCTTACAGAGATAAAACTTCAGTAAATTCAAAATAATCTTATTGGTGAGCTTTTTATTGGTGAGCTTCGGTTCCCGAAGAAGCGCCTGTCAGTTTGTTCTCCTGTTAACTTTGTAGGTAGCCTAAAACTTCCTGACCGGCTGTCACTTCTTATATTTCAACTTCTAGATCACCAGATATCAATAACTCTAATCAATGTTTCACTTTTACACATAGGAAATGCTAAACTGAATGGATACATCTAATTTCTGAATAGATCAGAAATATAAGGCTTGACTTCTCACAACATTTTACGCTAGAATTACGCGTGATAGTTGCAGTAGCCGATTTGGCAAAACATCATCAACATTTTGTCATTATATCTAGATAAAGATAAATAACAATATTAATTTATCTTTCCACGGTCTCCAACCTACACACCCCTGCGTAGAGGACGCGTTTCCTGCCCCTCACACCACCGGCATCAATGTCATTGCTAACCTCCTGAAAGCTGCAGTTGACTCGTCGCTGATACAGAGAGAAATCCAGACATAGAATGGCCGATGAGCTGGTAACCATCACTCATGGGATTGTGGTGTGACTTGTTCGGCTGGAGGGAAGACTGCTGATATTCTTTGAAAAATCTTCATAGACTCAGTGCGTGTTCAATCTACCAGAGCAGGGATGATCAGGATCTTCCCGGATTTCAGCGTTCAGGTGACGGCGGCAGGTGGAGGAGCCGGGGGAATGCCATCAGGTCCTGCGGTGGGGAGAATCCCCGGTACCACTAACGGGAACCCGCAGAACGTCCAGGGGATCACGTCCTATCAACAAAGGTATGTTGACCTGACCACTGGGGAAATGTGTTTTGTATTGTTTTATTTCACAAATTATTTAATTCAGACACGGGCACAATAATAGTCTTATGGATATGTTATAAGTCACTGAACAGTTTGGGTTGTTTAATGGTCATGGACAGGCCTACCACGTTAATAACATATGGCATTATCAAGTTTCACATTATGCCATTTAGCCTATGCAATATAGGCCACATGGATAACAACAATAGTTCAATTGGCTACAACCTGCAAATGTAGTAAGTCACTTTACATGAATTTGCATGTTCAATGTGATGCATAAAACAACACTTGGCTAGACAATCAACTTATTCTGAAAGACTTAAATTAGGCTACCCATGAGACATTTAAGCGAATGATCATGAAAATGCCCATATTCTGAGCGATCATTCAATAGACTATTTTACAATCAATAATTAGGGTAATATTTAGTCTACACTGAATGCTTTACATGCTACTTGATCGTGAAGGGCTATAACGCCTATCAAAGATAATTAAGGTAGGTATATGTTATATAGGCCTATGCTAGTTTCTCAGAACATACCAAAACAACAACAGAGTGTAATACAGAGACTTAATGGCTGGCAAAAGTTACCACATTGACATTACAGGCCTGAATTAGAAACTCATGTATTCATGATTAAAAGCTTTTGCAACCCACAGTTAAAATCACAAGTATTTTAGAACGACTCATTATATTTTATGAAACATGTTGGGCAGCTTATATTGTTTCAAGTAAAACAAATAGGCCTATAGATTAGCCTATAGCTACAGGCCACATCAGCTGTCTGAAAGAGAACATTTGAATGGCAAACAGGGACATGCTAACCTGTTCAAATATAAATGTTTAAACAAATTGGCTGAGAATAATAATCCATGGCACTTTTTCTAAAGCAATTACATTTCTTTGATCATATTTTAGCCAATATAATAAAATAACTTTTGTAGGCTATATTTTCAAAACAACCATTTTGGTGTGGTTAGCTGTATTACAGATGAAATCTGAAAGAGCAGAGTTTTTAAAAAACTTAAAAAAACTATAAAAGTATATAACAAAACAAGAAAAAGTTAACACAATTAAAATCCACACTTTGTCTGCATTTGCAATGCTACATCAGGACGTTTTGGGTTTATTCTAGGCCTTTTACCCTAAATCAGAATATTACCTTCCTGAAGTTTGTATTTGGCATCTGGTAAACCCATTTTACAAACAAACAAATAAAGTTACACAATTATTTAGAGCATATGACCGGTCAGTGACCTTGACCAGTCATTGATTGAAGACTAGTTTTCAACTCTATCATTCTTGTTTATCTGACGTGACACTCGAATGATAATTCATTTAAATGCAAATGCTTTAACAATTAGGCTAATGCATGGGTGATTCATATGCTATGTTATATTACACTAAAATAGCTTGCTTTTTAGATCAGACTACAAAAGTTAATCACAGCCAGACAAATGAAATAATAGGCCTACTTAAAACAGAGATACAACCGTATGTAGGTGGATATATTTTTATTTCAATTATGAATATTGATGTTGTTAGTGATATATAGTCACGTCCAATATCTGCAAAACTATTAAGATGATCAGAAACAGTTCATTTAGTGAGAAAACGTCATAATGCAAAAATGTATAGATACTTCCAATTGCAGAACAAAAAGCAATTCCAAGGGAATTTGCGTATTGCAACCTGTATAACGCAAAAAAAAATAACTGTTTCCAACTACAACTGAGTGGCGTTGTTGCGCCGGCTGGAGAGAAGATGTGTCCCTTTTCACATAGAGCGAGCCAGGAAAAGCTGTAAAATGCACAGACAAACAGACTCAGAAAAATCCTTTACGAAGCAACGAAGACAAGAGGCTCTTGCGGAAAAATGTAAAGATAGGCTACGATGTTCCCGTTTATAGTGTAGCAATTCCACTGTTACAACCCGAGCTCCATATATCAGGAGAGCAGCTGGATTTGAGAAGCATCCCCCGGTTTCCACTCACTTTTCTTGGCATGCCTTTGGAGCTCGATCTCGGTTTTTTTTTGCTCCGTTTTTCACGCTCATGAACGCCAATACACGGAGACAGGGGCACGGCTGGTCCACATCAGCGCTATGGCTTTGTTTAAATACACCTAGTCTACATGACGCATTGCTGTCAGACGGCACGGCTTTATGTCAAAATAAATCTGAAGAAAAAAAAGTAAGAAATCAAATAATTGCAGGAAGATGGCGCCCACCAAACCTAGCATTCAGCAAGACCCTACAAGAAGAGAACGGTAACGCTTGGATTGTTCTTTTTCTATATGAAAACGTTGACGCTTATGACTAGATGCAATGCAATTTTGAGTGGAGATGTCAGAAGTTTCGATGTTGCCCTTTTCAGCAGGAGTGCATCTGATAATTGGGGACCTTGGCGTTCGGGTAACAGGTATAGACTGAGAAGGCGTATGTTATAGGCTACTACAGAACAGCTAGTGCTGGCCAGCAATGCAGGCACTTTCGCATTGTTTATGTGCTAAGCAAGGTTGTTAACTGTCGTAAACATATTCATTCATCGATGACAATGCCGCTGTTTGTTTCTGTGTAGATGGAAAAGCTGCTTGCTAGGCCAGGCTGTGTGCGGTAGTGGTGATTCTCTGCATGCTGTTTTGCAGCGGAACCTCAGTCAGTCTGAAGCTTATGTGAGAGCGAAATTAGCATACACCAGCAACCAGCTGTTGAGGAACTTTAAATGTAGCACATGGATTACTCTGTATTGTCAGATCAGAAATCACCCTCTGGTAATGGTTGTAGTAGACTTGTAGTTAAGGACAACACTGTGGCTGCGACAGTCAAATTGTATTATAGTCCATTTGCATGTTTTGAAAAACAAGCAGGTGATTAGATTGAAATGAATTATGGTATGTTAATATCTGGAGTTTAAAGTGGCTCTTGAAGGCAGCAATGAGTTGTATTTTCACAAATAATATAAACATTAATTATGCTATAGCTACGTCCTTTTGCCCCCCCCCCCCCCCCCCCTTTAGGATCTGAGTTTATTACAAACACTGACAATGTCATAGCAGACAGTTTTAATCCATTCCGAAAGTATTCATCCCCCTGACTTATTCCACATTTTGTTGTGTTACAGCCTGAATATAAAATGGATTAAATAAATAAAACATTCACCCATCTACACACAATATCCTGTTAATGACAAAGTGAAAACATGCATTTATACATTTAAGCAAATTTATTGAAAATGAAATACTGAAATATCTCATTTACATAAGTATTCACACCGCTGAGTCAATACATGTTAGAATCACCTTTGGCAGCGATTACAGCTGTGAGTCTTTCTGGGTAAGTCTCTAAGAGCTTTGCACACCTGGATTGTACAATATTTGCTCATTATTCTTAAAAAAATTCTTGAAGTTCTATCAAGTTGGTTGTTGGTCATTGTTAGACAGCCATTTTCAAGTCTTGCCATAGATTTTCAAGCCGATTTAAGTCAAAACTGTAACTAGGCCACTCAGGAACATTCAACGTCGTCTTGGTTAGCAACCCCAGTGTATATTTGGCCTTGTGTTTTAGGTTATTGTCCTGCTGAAACGGGAATTTAAATCAATCAAGTTTATTTTATATAGCCCTTCGTACATCAGCTAATATCGCGAAGTGCTGTACAGAAACCCAGCCTAAAACCCCAAACAGCAAGCAATGCAGGTGTAGAAGCACGGTGGCTAGGAAAAACTCCCTAGAAAGGCGAATTTGTCTCCCAGTGTCTATTGGAAAGCAGATTGAACCAGGTTCTCCTCTAGAATTTTGCCTGTGCTTAGCTATATTCCGTTTCTTTTTTTATCCTAAAAAACTCCCTAATCCTTGCCGATGACAAGTTACCCATAACATGATCCAGCCACCACCATGCTTGAAAATATGATGAGTGGTACTCAGTGATGTGTTGTGTTGGATTTGCCACAAACATAACACTTTTGTATTCCGGATTTAAAGTTAATTTCTTAGCTAAATGTTTAAATGTTTTTCACTTTAGTGCCTTATTGCAAACAGGATGCATGTTTCGGAATATTGTTATTATTTACAGGCTTCTATCTTTTCACTGTCATTTAGGTTAGTACTGTGGAGTAACTACAATGTTGTTGATCCATCCTCAGTTTTCTCCTATCTCAGCCATTCTTTTTTTTAAATAGTTATAGACTCAAGACATTTCAGCTTTTCCTTTGTAAGTTATTTGACTTTTTTTTTGGTACATTATTTCACTTTGACATTATGTATGCCAGTGACACAAAATCTCAATTGTATCAACTTTAAATTCAGGCTGTAACACAACAAAATGTGGAAAAAGTAAAGGGGTGTGAATACTTTGTGAAGGCGCTTGTGTGTTATTGAATACACTGCCAGTGCTTTTATTGAATTGAACCAAGGGTTTATCAATGTTTACTGGGGTGTAACTTGTTAGGACACATTGTATCTAACACATGATTGTGCTGCATTGTAATGATACATTGCTGTAAATTCTTCTCTAAAAGGAAAAGAAGGTTAGCTGTCATTCAAGAACTATAAGCTTAATCTGGTACATTGTTATGGGTTTGTGAGGAAAAGAAAATATAGCGAAAACTTGACATGGACCATTATTGTCAATAGGCCTACTTGCTATTATGAATTACTATTATTCTATACACATATTGTTAATAACTCTAATTAAACATTTACTAACTTCCTGGTCTGAGTGCACCCTGCTATTTCACTAATTCACCATTTCATTCAGTACATTTACAGTTGCAGCAGCAGCATCCAGCCAGCAGCAGCAGGGAATGTTTATGCTAAGTCAGTCTCTAGTAATCTCTCTGGCAGGAGCATATTTGTGTGCCATTCTGGGCTATATCTGAGAGATAGGAATCTTGAAGATGGAATTAATTTTGAGGGGGGAAACTTCATAGCCTGTGCATGAGTGCTTTCTTTATCACCTGTCTCCTATTGCCAGTCTGCAGAAGTAAATCAGACTCTGATCTGTTATTCTGCTCCACTTGAGAGTTGAACTTAATAACACTTGGGTCTGAGAATTCTGATTGAAGGACTAGGTGAATATATTTAATTTAATGCCCCTCTTAATAGCATCCTGATGTTTGCCAAAGTGGGGGGGGGGGGGGGGGGGTTATAGTTGTTGCTGTCCTCAAGGTGGTGTAATCTGACTAATGCCATCCTGACTGACTGACTAGGGCAAACAACTCTGCTGGCTGGATTAAGTGGTGAAATTTAAAGAGAGAGAGAGAGAGAGAGAGAGAGAGAGAGAGAGAGAGAGAGAGAGAGAGAGAGGGGGGAGAGAGAGAGAGAGAGAGAGAGAGAGAGAGAGAGAGAGAGAGAGAGAGAGAGACGGTGTTGGCTTGAGTTCACACACAACAGAGTAACTAACCGCAAAGTTGGCATTCTTTCACAAACCATTTCCCTCCCTTTGGGCAAACAAAAGTGCTAAATTGTCCTATTTCCTATTCTGTTCACTTCAGAAGATTTATAAAATATAATTAAGAATGAGTATAACTATGATTGCTATAGTCTGGAGAATGGAGAGGGGAGCAATGTGATGGTGTAGTTGCTGTAGGCAAAGCATTCGGCTATGTTTAGTTGAAAATGATGCCACATTTTACTTTTATTTTGATGGAATAACAGAGGGAGCCAAGCATTTTTTGCTAGTGGTCTCAAATATTAAAGCATTGCATTATTTTACCCTCTGCCTTTCAATGTCAATATTTGTAAGAACACACAAAGAAATGAAATTGTTTCAGTACATAATTATTGTTTACAATGATAGAGGTAGGCCTTACTGTAATTTTCACTTGTCATACACGACTTGAACCAGGCAGCAATGTACATATAGGTTTATTGTAAAACATGTTTCTACTCGTCTTTTAAACCATTTTCATGTCAACTGAAATAGTAGAAACATGTTAGATGAAATTGCCTTTTTTTGTGTGAGGGAGAGCGTTGTACCAAAGCAAATGTTCAAGGAAACAGTCATGCCAGAAAGGAAGACTAATGCGTTATTATCAGAAAACAATGTTTGGACCTTATTCAAAATATATCCCTTTCACATCACAGCCACAGCCCTCCTTATTGGTTGTTTTCATAACGATGGCGATGGTGCACTAGATAGGGTGTGTTGCTGTAAAACCATGGTACAGAGAACACACTATCCAATCCTATCGATTGGATATTGAATAGGTAGAGAACAGAGGTGTATAACTCTGTTTATTTATCACAATTAGGATTGATTTCTGCTTTCTGGTGTGTGTCTCTCTTTCTGGCTGCACACGTATGGTCCCCGGCACTGTTGATTACCGTTGTTCTCCCTCTTTCCTCTGTGTGTGTGTGTGTGTGTGTAACTGCATGGTTACTGTGAAGGTCAGAGTAGAGAGCGAGAGATGCGTAAAGAAGATGCATCCTGGGTAAAAAGGTACAACGGTGCAGCCAACGGGTTGGAGCTGCTGCATTAAAGCACAACAAGGCTTGTCTACAGAGAGAGATGTGTTTTATTACTCACTTCATGATGCTGCTCAGCACACTGCTTGATCGTACGTTTTTGTTTTTGCTGTGTAGTTTTCAGGCGTGGCTGGCTGACTGACTGGCTGGCATTTGTATCATCTTTAGACTGTGTCATGTGTACTTTAAGTGGTAGTGTTGGGCTCATAGAAAAACACCTGTTATAGTGCCCATGGGCCAGCAGGCTAAATTTCACATATTTTTCCACTTTGAGGTGGCAAAGTCTAATGATGATTTTCATTAAGGTTTATGTCTGTGGGTTATATTTTGGTATGATACCCACGTATCAGAGGTAGCTAAATGTGGTTAGCACTGCATTATATGTTATGATCCCTATGCGGTTAGTTCGGCCAACAGGATTGAGGTTATGACATTTCATTTTGTATTATAAAGGAGCGATCTTCTCAAACTTAGGCAATTTGGTATGTTATTAACTTCATAATATAACACATATTAAGGTATGAAACAATTGGAATGATAATTACATCTCTAGGGGCCCACCTTGGGGGGGTCAAAGGTCATACATGTAAGAATTTTGGGATATATCGAGCCAGAATGGACATTATTATTGTGATGTGCTCTGTTATCACATGGTACCCGAGATGACAACTGCACCAAATTTCACACAGAACGAGGATAACCATTGGGGAAGTTATTTTATTTCAGCAAAATTCAGCCACCATAGATTTTGTCTATATTCAGTCCCAGCAGCCTATTTTCAAGATGGCCGCCATTGATTTAGATGGGGAGGAACTGAATTTATTGAGCATGGCCATAACTGAATAAATCATTGGTGTAATAACACCAATAATGGCTTAAATTGTGTTACAATCGGTAAAACCCAAAATGATGGCCCAAGTATGTTAGTTATATTTATTTAGGTAAATATTAGCAGAATAGGTCTGCTGATGGGGCAGCTTCTATGCATAGTCACTTTAATATCTCTACCTACATGTACATATTACCTCAACTAACCGGTGCCCCCACACATTGACTCTGTACCAGTACCCCCTGTATGTAGTCTCGCTATTGTTATTTTACTGCTGCTCTTTAATTACTTGTTACTTTTGTTTCTTATTCTTATCCGTATTTTTTTAAACTGCATTGTTGGTTAGGTAAGTAAGCATTTCACTGTAAGGTCTACACCTGTTGTATTCGGGGCATGTGACTAATACAATTTGATTTGATTTGATTCAAAAAATATTCCAAAAAAGCAGTCAGAATTGCAGAATTTTTTTGCCATTTCAAAAATATTACATTGAAACGCTTAGAAAATCTTTCAGAAGCATTCACTGATGTCTATTGATTAAAATCTTTTCCTGCTTTCAAATGACTAGTGGCCTCATGGGTGGAATGTTAATAATTTTCATAATTTCATAATTCATATTATTTTTTTATTTTTTTTAAACAGTCTGAAATTCTGGTGTTTCTATGTCAAGCGGTTTTTATCTTCTGTGATGTATACAAAGTGTAATATTGGAATGCAAACTCAAAATGTAATACATTTCATCTCTATATCTGACATGGTACAGGTGTCTTCTCTTTTTAAGGCCAGAACCATGTGTATGAGGTAGAGGTCGACCGATTATGATTTTTCAACACCGATACCAATTATTGGAGGACCAAAAAAAGCCGATACCGATTAATCGGACGATTTTTAAAATTTATTTGTAATAATGACAATTACAACAATACTGAATGAACACTTATTTTAACTTAATATAATACATCAATAAAATCAATTTAGCCTCAAATAAATAATGAAACATGTTCAATTTGGTTTAAATAATGCAAAAACAAAGTGTTGGAGAAGAAAGTAAAAGTGCAATATGTGCCTTGTAAGAAAGCTAACGTTTAAGTTCCTTGCTCAGAACATGAGAACATATGAAAGCTGGTGGTTCCTTTTAACATGAGTCTTCAATATTCCCAGGTAAGAAGTTTTAGGTTGTTGTAATTATAGACTTATTGGACTATTTCTCTCTATACGATTTGTATTTCATATACCTTTGACTATTGGATGTTCTTATAGGCACTTAAGTATTGCCAGTGTAAAAGTATAGCTTCCGTCCCTCTCCTCGCTCCTACCTGGGCTCGAACCAGGAACACATCGACAACAGCCACCCTCGAAGCAGCGTTACCCATGCAGAGCAAGGGGGACAACGACTCCAAGTCTCAGAGCGAGTGACGTTTGAAACGCTATTAGCGTGCACCCCGCTAACTAGCTAGCCATTTCACATCGGTTACACCAGCCTAATCTCGGGAGTTGATAGGCTTGAAGTCATAAACAGCGGTTTGAATGAATGCTTACGAGCCTGCTGGTGCCTACCATCGCTCAGTCAGACTGCTCTATCAAATCATAAACTTAATTATAACATAATAACACACAGAAATACGAGCCTTAGGTCATTAATATGGTCGAATCCAGAAACTATCATCTCGAAAACAAAACGTTTATTCTTTCAGTGAAATACGTAACTGTTCCTTATTTTATCTAACGGGTGGCATCCATAAGTCTAAATATTCCTGTTACATTACACAAGCTTCAATGTTATGTCATAATTACGTAAAATTCTGGCAAATTAGTTCGCAACGAGCCAGGCGGCCCAAACTTTTGCATATACCCTGACTCTGACTCTTCGTGCAATGAACGCAAGAGAAGTAACACAATTTCACCTGGTTAATATTGCCTGCTAACCTGGATTTCCTTTAGCTAAATATGCAGGTTTAAAAATATATACTTCTGTGTATTGATTTTAAGAAAGGCATTGATGTTTATGGTTAGGTACAGTCATGCAACGATTGTGCTTTTTTTCGCAAATGCGCTTTTGTTAAATCATCCCCCGTTTGGCGAAGTTGGCTGTCTTTGTTAGGAAGAAATAGTCTTCACACAGTTCGCAACGAGCCAGGCGGCCCAAACTGCTGCATATACCCTGACTCTGTTGCAAGAGAAGTGACACCATTTCCCTAGTTAAAAGATATTCATGTTAGCAGGCAATATTAACTAAATATGCAGGTTAAAAAATATATATACTTGTGTATTGATTTTAAGAAAGGCATTGATGTTTATGGTTAGGTACACGTTGGAGCAACGACAGTCCTTTTTCGCGAATGCGCACCGCATTGATTATATGCAATGCAGGACACGCTAGATAAACTAGTAATATCATTAACCATGTGTAGTTAACTAGTGATTATGATTGATTGATTGTTTTTATCAGATAAGTTTAATGCTAGCTAGCAACTTACCTTGGCTTCTTACTGCATTCGCGTAACAGGCAGGCTCCTCGTGGAGTGCAATGTAAGGCAGGTGGTTAGAGCGTTGGACTAGTTAACTGTAAGGTTGCAAGATTGAATCCCCGAGCTGACAAGGTAAAAATCTGTCGTTCTGGCCCTGAACAAGGCAGTTAACCCACCGTTCCTAGGCCGTCATTGAAAATAAGAATGTGTTCTTAACTGACCTGCCTAGTTAAATAAAGGTGTAAAAAAAATAATAATAATACTAAAATCGGCCAAATCGGTGTCCAAAAATACCGATTTTGTTATGAAAACTTGAAATCGGCCCTAATTAATCGGCCATTCCGATTAATTGGTCGACTTCTAGTCTGAGGTGCGTACTTGGGTTTCAAAGTAGATTTGTTTAAGACTACCAAGAAACAATCTGTGTGACTCGGATTTAGCCCACTGCAGTAAAAGGTTAAAATAATATGCAATATGATTCTATAAATTGTGTTAACATCAAGAAATGTGATGTGAAATCTGCCTAGTACATTGCACCCTATATAAAATCCCATAGGAATGCATTACATCCAGCAGAGGTACAGGTAACCCATTTTCGCAAAATTCCTTCATATTGAGTGTCCCAAATTTTACATAAAGCTAGTAAAGGTCTAAACAATGATGCATAGGTATTGCTGATTTAACTACAGGGTACACATTTTCCAATATGGCTGCCAACCAGCTCCATTGGTTTTAATTGGATTGGTCTGACATTGCCACAATTCTTCAAATAAAATGTGGAATATGCCTAATGATAATACAAAAATGACTATAGTTATGCAGTTAACACAACTAATTTAGCCAGGTTTGCAAAATATATAGTCTTTGTAAAATATTAGCAACATTTTTTGTTGTTGTTGCCTTAAACACTATTTATATATCTGTTTCTGATCGGTATTTGCATCCCTAATTTCTTCTTTTCAAACATTATATACTAATGATATACAAGATTATGCCGTATTGTTAAATATACAATCTGTGTATTGAATCCTGTCAAATACACTGCATTCCAACATAACATTATAACAAACCACCTAATGATGAGGGTATCAACTTACAAAGCTGGTGAAGTATTAAAGCCTTAGGTTGACAGCCTTTATAGATGGTGCACAGTTACACTATTTGTATATTGTAGAATAGGGCCTACTGAAAAATGTATTGGTTAGTGGCTGTTGAGGGTTGTCGAGGGCACCAGCATTAGTCCAGTTGTTAAAAGGCTGGATTTTTTCTAATGACCAATTGCAGAATTTTTATTAAATTTGCCAACCATTCACTGAACTTATGGCTACAAAATGAGGTAACATACAATATTTCATTAAATAACTTAGAAGGTTGAAGGTTAGCGTGCACTTTTAAGATCATGATGTCAGGTACAGAAGAGCTTTTAATCACCTTTGTGATTTTAAGAGATAATTTGTCTTTACCTAAATCTTTGTGTTAACTTGCTGGGACAACTCAACAAATGACAGAGAACACCTTTTATCTTAGCATGCTGAGTATTGCTACACAGCAGACTATTATAGGTGACAACTATAAAACCAATACGTTACCAGATTCAATCTCTTGGACTTGCATTCTTTCCCAGTATGACCAATTTCCCTAAAACAAATACAGGTAACTGCCAAAAGGAAGGAGACACCAACATAAAGTGTCTTAATAAGGTGTTGAGCCACCACGAGCCAGAACAGATTCAATGCATCTTGGTGTAGATTCTACAAGTGTCTGGAACTTGATTGGAGGGAACCGACACCATCCTTTCACGAGAAATTCCATCATTCGGTTGATGGTGGTTGAAAACGCTCAGGCGTCGCTCCAGAATCTCCCATAAGTGTTCATTTGGGTTGAGATCTGGTGACTGAGACGGCCATGGCAGATGGTTTACATCGTTGTCATGCTCATCAAACCATTCAGCGACCACTCGTGCCCTGTGGATTAGGGCATTGTCATCCTATGTGGGCATAGCCATGGTTGCCAAAATAAAGTGGACACATTTTCCAACTGGCCCATGGACTATTAAACACTATTCTCTCTGCTTATCTATGCCTAATACTATAACACCCTTATTAATGAACTCAGTGATATTTATCCAACATAGCTATTCTTATACACATACAGTAAGTAGTCCACTAATATAGCTCATACCATGTTATTGCTCCGTGAAAATTCAATGACAAGGCACAGGCAGGCACACAGAAATTGTGTTGTGTATTTTAAGAGAATGGCTGTGCAATATCCACTCTCTCCCACCTCACTTCCTTATACTGGAGGGGATGCAATCACTACAGGTCTGCTGACAGGGCAGCTTTTTCAGGTGCCTGTCCTTGAGCACAGTTCAATTACCAAGTACGATTGTTTAAATACAAGGTCTCTCTCGCTCTCTCCCTCTCTCTCTCTCGCTCCCTCTCTCTCCCTCCCTCTCTCTCTCCCTCTCTCTCTCGCTCTCTCTCTCTCCCTCTCTCTCTCTCTCTCCCTCTCTCTCACTCTCTCTCGCTCTCTCCCTCTCTCGCTCTCTCTCTCTGTCTCTTTCTCTCTCTCTCTCTCTCTCTCTCTGTCTCTCTCTTTCTCTCTTTCTCTCTTTCTCTTGTCCTTTATCTATTTGTAAGAGCATGACTGTTCTGTTCTCCCTGCTGGTTTCCTTTGGGAAATAACCATTCTCTGTATTCATCACAATCACTGAGCAGCGGCTTGACTTACAATACTTAATGCCTTTGTTTGCACACCAAAGTCACGACTTTAAATAGTCGCAGGTGACAAGGGAATTGCGAACAGAGCACAGGCACAGCGCACGGCTATCTTTTAATGTCTGTCCGCAGCAGAGAAGAGACCTGCGTTTAGTGTCTATTCTTCCAGACAGATGTTGAGCATGCTGATTTCCATCTGCTGTTTTAGTTAAGGTGCTCTGCTCTCTTCCAACGCGCCCTCTCACAATCTACCACTGTGTACCTACACACCTAACCTGCATCTCGCCGGACTGTAGTAGTGCCTTTTGCGTCCCTTTGATATTTTAAGTAGAAATTGTGCACCTGTTATATTCAATAAAGTGCCCTTTAATATGGACCACATGTAGAATTCAATAAATCCATAAAAAAAAAAGATGAATAAAGAATTTGCTGAAGTGCTCAAATTTAGCCTTTTGACATGTCTCTCTGTGCACCCTCGGTGACTTACAGGATGATTTTAACCCACTTAACCCCAAAAAGTTTTCACCATAATTGTAAAGCTAAGTTATTTTGTTGCTTTGACAAAGTCATTTCTAAAGTTGATTATTTATTTCATGTGATAAGTGATTCATTTTATGGTCAACCCTGTTATGTGAACTGAACCTTCTTTTCAGTTATAGTGAAAATATAAATATTGAAATATTTTTTTCAAAAGACGCATTGAACATCTAATAGTCAAATCATAGTGTAAAAGCAGGTGAGCTGGTTCTACTCTTTTTGTTTTTTTCCTGGTGTTTTGTGGTGGAAAACTGAGTGGGTCGAGCATAACATGTCATCCCTGTTACCCATAGATAGACAGGCAAATTAAAAATAGAACAATCTTGCATTTAATTCATTGCCCCTCCATGTTGCACACAACAACTTCAATTTCCCTTGTTACAAGGAGATTTATGGCTAAGTTAAGATAAAATCGTCAACCCTGTTATGGTCAACTGTGTTACTTTATTTGCACTTAATAGGCATTTACTACAGTCATTTTTATTTAACCTCTTGAGATGGGAATAGTCGTTAAAAAGAAGTAGCAGGAACTCTTCATGTATTTCAGAACAACCACAGGTTCACTTGCAGGGGATAAGTACTAGAAAAGCAAAAGGAAGAACAAATAATGAATTGCTAGCACTTATTTGGGTTATACATTTTCCTTTTGCTCTTCTAGTGTTTTTTAGTAAGTTGAACATGTTCTCTTTATGACAGAATGTTAAAATGAGGTGAAATCAACGTTTTTTTCACCAAGGTAGACATCTCAAAAGGCACTGAATTGGTGGAACGGACCAGTAGTCTACAACTGGGCAAATCTATTTCAAATTTTCCTCGGTCGGCAGTCTGCTACTGCGGCTTCTACTTCTTTCGCTCTGTCTTCATGTTCCTCTTTCCTTCTCTCCAACTGGGCCAGATTTGTAACTGACGCTTTGAATAATACGTCTCCATGCCATAACGTTGACCTGGTGGAGTAACTTACAGATATTAAGCCCCAATCATTTTCTCCTCTGATTGTCCCCTGCTCCTTGGCTCTGACCACAGGCACCTGCAGGGCCCTCCTATATGATCAAGGGACTCTCTGTGAAATTGCGATTGATTATTCAGTTTAGTGCGAGAGCAGGAGGTAAAAACCCAACCAGATGAACTGCCCAAGCTCGGTCTGCTGGTACAATTCCAACAACATGTTACAGACTTAGACCTGGAGTAAATGGATTCCAACATGAAAATGCCGGGCTGCCTACTACCTTACAACACCTGTCTGTCATTCTCTTAACTGAATGTCATACTAGCTTCTGAAGTAGCAGTAACTTGTTACATGTTACAGACCTGGAGTAAATGGATTCCAACATGAAAATGCCGGGCAGCCTACTACCTTACAACACCTGTCTGTCATTCTCTTAACTGAATGTTATACTAGCTTCTGAAGTAGCAGTAACTTGTTACATGTTACAGACCTGGAGTAAATAGATTCCTACTCTGTGGAAACGCTGGGTAGCCTACCCAACCTGTCTGTCCATCCGTCCATTCGTCTGTCTGTCTGGGTTCTATCTGTCACTCTTTTAACTGAATGTCATACGTGCTACGTGCTTGTAGCAGTAACCCCTGGCCAACCCCACTCACAAAGGAGCTGTGGCTCTGTAGATATTCCTAGTAAAGCATTCCTTAAGGATGTTGTTATAGAGAGAAGGCCCCGTGCTGGGCTTTACTTGGTGACATTTTGAAGTGGGAGTCCCCCGCTGATTGGAGTGCAATCTTGTTTAAAGGAATGCCATTTGAATCCAGGGTTCCAACACATACACAGTTCCACACAGAACACTACACGTGCACATGCTCTCAACTCCAAAGCCACAAAGAACTGATAGGAAAACTAATTAAATATGACCAATACTTGGATGAAGAATGTTTGATAAGATAATTACTTATGTAGCCACCTACATTTTTGCAGTCCTTGGAGTTCCTCTGCACCCAGCTCTGCAGATCCTTTTACCCAGAAGCTTTCCAATTCCCAGGATTACAACAAATGGCTGCCTCAGACGAGTGGCCATGTCAGTGGCAGATCTACCCGATCCAGTCCCAACCGCCCTATGCCTTACTGTGTGAGACTGCTTAATGCTGCTTAACTGTAGTATTGTATACAACATCTCATATTTTTGTATTTATTTGCTTACTTACGTAGGCCTATGAATGCTGCAATTCAGCTTTTAGCTGAAAATGTTCACAATTCAAAATAAACCTTAAATATAATTTAATCACACTAAGTTAAACATTGAACATGTTTAGGCCTACACAGACAGAATTAAGGCACATATTTAGAATTTGGCCTTCAGTGCCACGTCAATTTGTTTTAGTGCACGATGCCACTGTTCATGGTTGTTGTCGGTTGACAAATTCCACTGATTGTTGTTCCATGTCCTTTCAGCAAGCCATGACACCCACCGTTTCAAATTGTTCTGAAATCATTTCTATAGTTAGAAACAGATAAGATAAGCATTCCGGAAGCATTATTTTGTTGAAATATAATTTGAATTTATAGGATTCATGTAATTTTCAATAATTATAGTACCTTACAACTTTTTCTAACAGTGAGTAAGTCCAAAGAAGTGGTCAAAAGCCATCCACGGACCGCTCACTCCCCATGCCAATCCCACCCCAACAATGAGTATACAGTATCAGTTCTCTATGTTTAGTAGTATGGAGCTGCGGCTTTGAGTATTGTTTCTTCATCCTATGTAATGTCTTCTCAATGATTTTGGGGATTCTTTTTTTCCGTTCAGAAATGTATTAGCATTGTCACGCTTCACATCCAAATCATCTAAAAGGAACATAATTGAGTTACACAATACATTTTTAGATACTTTACGATGATTTGGACATGAAGGGTGAAATGCTCATGTAGGTACCATTGACTTGCATTGGATTTGTGAAACAAATGCATTTGAAATAGGGGGCAGGTAAACAAAAAACAAAGCATGGGTTGCTGTCATACCAGAGGGGTTGTAACGGGTGTCGTAGTCGGAAGAGACCAAGGCGCAGCGTTCTTTGAGTACCACATAATTTAATAACGAAGTGAAACTTAGAAAGGACAAAACAATAAAGAATAACAACGACCGAACAGCTTCGATGTGCAAACTCCCTGCACACAAACAAAGAACAAGATCCCACACAGAAGGAGGGAAAAGGGCTGCCTAAGTATGATCCCCAATCAGAGACAACGATAGACAGCTGCCTCTGATTGGGAACCACACTCGGCCAGAAACAAAGAAATGCAAAACCTAGAAATAAAGAACATAGAATGCCCACCCAAATCACACCCTGACCAAACAAAATAGAGACATAAAAAGGCTCTCTAAGGTCAGGGCGTGACAGTACCCCCCCCCCCCCCCCCCCCCCCAAAGGTGCGGACTCCGGCCGCAAAACCTGAACCTATAGGGGAGGGTCTGGGTGTGCATCTATCCGCGGTGGCGGCGCTGGTGCGGGACGTAGACCCCGCTCCACCTCTGGCTCACCCCACTTTGGTGGCGCCTCTGGTGCGGGGACCCTCGTCACCGACCCCGGACTGGTGAGCCTCGTTGCAGGCCCCGGACTGGGGACTCTTGCTGCGGGCCCCGGACTGGGAACCCTCGTTGCGGGCCCCGGACTGGGGACCCTCGTTGCGGTCCACGGACTGGGGACCCTCGCTGCCGGCCCCGGACTGGGGACCCTCGTTGCGGGCCCCAGACTGGGGACCGTCGCTGGAGGCTCTGGACTGAAGGCCGTCGCTGGAGGCTCCGGACTGGAGACCGTCGCTGGAGACTCCGGACTGGAGACCGTCGCTGGAGGCTCCGGACTGGCGGCCATTGTTGGAGGCTCCGGACTGGAGACCGTCTTTGGAGGCTCCGGACTGGAGACTGTCGTTGGAGGCTCTGGACTGGGGACCGTCGTTGGAGGCTCTGGACTGGGGACCGTCGTTGGAGGCTCTGGACTGGGGACCGTTGCTGGAGGCTCCGGACTGGAGACCATTGCTGGAGGCTCTGGACTGGAGGCCGTCGTTGGAGGCTTCATGCCATGACTCATCACTGGAGGCTTCGTGCCATGGATCATCACTGGAGGCTTCGTGCCATGGCTCATCACTGGAGGCTTCGTGCCATGGATCATCACTGGAGGCTTTGTGCCATGGATCATCACTGGAGGCTTCGTGCCATGGATCATCACTGGAGGCTTCGTGCCACGGATCATCACTGGAGGCTTCGTGCCATGGATCATCACTGGGCCGTGGAGACGCACTGGAGGTCTGGAGAGCAGAGCTGGCACAACCCGTCCTGGCTGGATGCTCACCCTAGCCTGGCAACTGCGGGGTGCTGGCACAGGACTTACTGGGATGTGGACACGCATCGGAGACACAGTGCGCAGAGCCGGCGCAGGATATCCTGGACCGAAGAGACACACTGGAGGCCAGATGCGCTGAGCCGGCACCATCCGCCCTGGCTGGATCCCCACTCTAGCCCGGCCGATGCGGGGAGCTGGAATATAGCGCACCGGGCTATGAGTGCGCACTGGAGACACACTGCGCAGAGCCACATAACATGGTGCCTGCCCGGTCACTCTCTCCCCACGGCAAGCACGGGGAGTTGGCTCAGGTCTATAACCTGACTCCACCAATCTCCCCATGTGCCCCCCCCCCCCCCCCCACAAAATTCTGGGGCTGCCTCTCGTGCACGCCTCATTGAGCCAACTCCTCGTAGCGTCGCCGTTCCGCCTTAGCTGCTTCCAGCTCCACCTTAGGACGGCGATGTTCTCCCGCCTGTGCCCAGGGTCCCTTGCCTTCCATTATCTCCTCCCATGTCCACTCCTCCAAGAAACGCTGCTTGGTCTTTTTGTGGTGGGATCTTCTGTAACGGGTGTCGTCGGAAGGAAGAGACCAAGGCGCAGCGTTCTTTGAGTTCCACATAATTTAATAACGAAGTGAAACTTAGAAAGGACAAAACAATAAAGAATAACAACGACCGAACAGCTTCGATGTGCAAACTCCCTGCACACAAACAAAGAACAAGATCCCACACAGAAGGAGGGAAAAGGGCTGCCTAAGTATGATACCCAATCAGAGACAATGATAGACAGCTGCCTCTGATTGGGAACCACACTCGGCCAGAAACAAAGAAATACATAACCTAGAAATAAAGAACATAGAATGCCCACCCAAATCACACCCTGACCAAACCAAATAGAGACATGAAAAGGCTCTCTAAGGTCAGGGCGTGACAGGGGTATCCTATGAAGCAAGCTCTACTCAGGTTTTCTAAAGCTAACCAGCTTCAGTTAGCTTCACATTCCAGCTCAGGCTTCGTCCGTACTACGATGGTGGATATTGCTCGTCCGCATGCCGCTAACTCTAGCAGGCTTGTAACTGTACATTCATGTTGCACATTTTTTTTTTTTTTTTTTTTTTTTACCTTTATTTAACTAGGCAAGTCAGTTAAGAACAAATTCTTATTTTCAATGACGGCCTAGGAACAGTGGGTTAACTGCCTGTTCAGGGGCAGAACGACAGATTTGTACCTTGTCAGCTCGGGGATTTGAACTTGCAACCTTCCGGTTACTAGTCCAACGCTCTAACCACTAGGCTACGCTGCTGCCCCACATGGCTAGTCGAACGCCAAACTCTTCATTGAGACAATGCTGAAACATCGATCAACGGGCGAGTCAGTCCCACATTTTCATTGGTGCCGAAATCAAAATGAATGAAAAGTCATCTCGCAAATTCAGTAGGCTATGATATGACATTTAGGAGTGACGTCTTTATTTTATTACTTATCATTAATGCAGACTTTGATGTGCTTTGGTGTGATTATCGATGCACAACCACAAGCACATTTTCCCCACTCCTATCGAGTCATACAAAAGTGTTACTGTCCATGAAGTTTAAAATGCATTCTGTCATTACTAAATGTGTAATGTGATATATTTTAACATTACTATTTTTTAACACACAAACATTTGATTAATAAAATATTTTATCAGTTCTCCTCAAATGAAGGGGATGATGATGTAATCTTTGCAAGAGGGAGGGAATCTGATTTCATTTGTCCTCAACTCAGTCATATCACGCAGGGTAAGTGGAGTTAGCTGTGAGTTAGCCTGCCCTGGAGCAGGTTAGTTCTGAAGGATTCATAGAAATTTACCTGGCTAAAGGTGAGCCATTTTCGTGTGTCCGGTTATCCCGAGTTGAACTCAGAGTTGACCAAAGTTATCAGAAAGCACAGCTCCATGGATAAATTATTAAACTATATTAGTGATTTAAATACTTTGATGGCTCACAACTTCCTCCAGCTAAATCAAGACAAGACCAAGGTACTTATTGTTGTAGCCAAAGTACAGAGAGAGAATCTGGCCTCACATTTTAATTTATGGGCAATAAAGATAAAACACCAGGTTAAAAAAAAAATGTTATTTTAGTTTCTGAACTACTTAGAAACTATATTTATTTCAATATATATATATTTTTACAAGCATTTCGCTATACCTGCAATAACATCTGCTAAACAACTATGTGACAAATAACATTTGATTTGATTTTGTTTGGATTTCACAGTACAGCATAGTAGAGAACAGTAGAGTAAAGTACAGTACAGCACAGGACTGTACTCTACTCTAGTGTGCTCTACTATACTGTACTGAACTTTACTCTACTATAGGCCTACTGTACTGATTTATACTCTACTCTACTTTTTATCACATTACTTAACTGTAATGTACTGTTCTGTACTCTACTGTGCTTCACTGTACTGTACTATGATGTCCAAACTTTGGAAACATAGACGTCTATAATTGGTTAAGATTTGGTCTGGTCACCAATCATGGATGTCTATGTTTGGGCCAAATCAATCCCAGGGCGGACTGACCAAATTTCAACTACTTTTCCACATCCATGGACCTCCAGTGTCGGTCAGTGCTCAGTGGGTGCGGATGCTGGTTACTGTAAATGGAAAGAGAAGGGGATCACGGGTAGGTGTCAGTAAGAGCCAGGAGAGGAAACATTAACTGGAGAGAGAGAGAGAGAGAGAGGGAGAGAGGGAGGGGTTGTCCAGACTGTTTTTACACACTTGCTTTAACCCCCAGATGACAGAAAGAGAAAGAAAACCCTTATGAGCTGAACATAACAGTACGTCAGTGGAAGGAAGGACAGTAGCAGGTGACCTAACTGTGGTTTGTGACTATATTGTTTCTCATTGTAGCCAATTCAGTTGCAGTAATTACATTCATGATTTTAATTCTGTTACCGATTAGGCAACAGAATTAAGAGTTTTCATCACTTAATATATATATATATTTTTTAATCAGTAGAAACACTAACTAATTGGTAGGTCTACCTTTAATTGTTACTTCTGTGAACTTTCATTATCCTCCCTCCTCATGAGGGAGAGAAATTATGAAATATCTTAAAGATATGTGGGGTTTTGGTAACGGAATTACAAGGCAGAAGTCAATGTTTCTTAAATGTACAGAAGGCAAAATATTTCTCCAAAACTAAATACAGTTGAAGTCAAAAGTTTACATACACTTAGGTTGGAGTCATTAATACTCGTTTTTCAACCACTCCACACATTTCTTGGTAACAAACTATAGTTTTGGCAAGTCGGTTAGGACATCTACTTTGTGCATGACACAAGTAATTTTTCCAACAATTGTTTACAGACAGATTATTTCACTTATAATTCACTGTATCACAATTCCAGTGTGTCAGAAGTTTACATACACTAAATTGACTGTGCCTTTAAATGTATTTCAAGGCCTACCTTCAAACTCAGTGCCTCTTTGCTTGACATCATGGGAAAATCAAAAGAAATCAGCCAAGACCTCAGAAAAAATATGGTTCATCCTTGGGAGCAATTTCCAAACTCCTGAAGGTACCACGTTCATCTGTACAAACAATAGTACGCAAGTAGAAACACCATGGGACCACGCAGCCGTCATATTGCTCAGGAAGGAGACGCGTTCTGTCTCCTAGAGATGAACGTACTTTGGTGCGAAAACTGCAAATCAATCCCAGAACAACAGCAAATGACCTTGTGAAGATGCTGGAGGAAACAGGTACAAAAGTATCTATATCCACAGTAAAACGAGTCCTATATCGACATAACCTGAAAGGCCGCTCAGAAAGGAAGAAGTTTCTGCTCCAAAACCGCCATAAAAAAGCCAGACTGCGGTTTGCAACTGCACATGGGGACAAAGATCATACTTTTTGGAGAAATGTCCTCTGGTCTGATGAAACAAAAAAAAACAGTTTGGCCATAATGACCATCATTATGTTTGGAGGAAAAATGGGGAGGCTTGCAAGCCGAAGAACACCATCCCAACCGTGAAGCACGGGGGTGGCAGCATCATGTTGTGGGGGTGCTTTGCTGCAGGAGGGACTGGTGTACTTCACAAAATAGATGGCATCATGAGGGAGGAAAATTATGTGGATATATTGAAGCAACATCTCACGACATCAGTCAGGAAGTTAAAGCTTGGTCGCAAATGGGTCTTCCAAATGGACAATGACCCCAAGCATACTTCCAAAGTTGTGGCAAAATGGCTTAACGACAACAAAGTCAAGGTATTGGAGTGGCCATCACAAAGCCCTGACCTAAATCCTATAGAACATTTGTGGGCAGCACTGAAAAAGCGTGTGCGAGCAAGGAGGCCTACAAACCTGACTCAGTTACACCAGCTCTGTCAGGAGGAATGGGCCAAAATTCACTCTACTTATGTGGGAAGCTTGTGGAAGGCTACCCGAAACGTTTGACACAAGTTAAACAATTTAAAGGCAATGCTACCAAATATAAATTGAGTGTATGTAAACTTCTGACCCAGTGGGAATGTGATGAAAGAAATAAAAGCTGAAATAAATCATTCTATCTACTATTATTCTGACATTTCACATTCTTAAAATAAAGTGGTGATCCTAACTGACCTAAGACAGGGAATTCTTACTAGGATTAAATGTCAGGAATTGTGAAAAAATGAGTTTTTGGCTAAGGTGTATGTAAACTTCTGACTTCAACTGTATACGTGTTGATATTATACTGAACAAAAATATAAACTCAACATGCAAAAATGTCAACGAATTTACTGAGTTACAGTTCACATAAGGAAACCAGTCAATTGAAATAAATAAATTAGGCTCTTATCAATGGATTTCAGATGGCTGGGCAGGAGCACAGCCATGGGTGGGCTTGGGAGGGCATAGGCCCACCCACTTGAGAGCCAGGCCCAGGCCCAGACAATCAGTATTAGTTTTTCCCCACAAATTGGGCTTTTTTACAAACAGAAATACTCCTCAGTTTTATCAGCTGTCCGGCTGGCTGCTCTCAGACGATTACACTGGTGAAGAAGCCTGAAATGAAGGGCTGACGTGGTTACACGTGGTCTGTGGTTGTGAGGCTAGTTGGACTAAAACGAAGTTGGAGGCGGCTTATGGTAGAGAAATTAACATTGAATTATCTGGCAACTGCTCTGGTGGACATTCCTCCAGTCAGCATGCCACTTGCACGCTTCGTCAAAACTTGAGACATCTGTGGCATTGTGTTGTGTGACAAGACTGCACATTTTAGTGGCCTTTTCATTTCCCCAGCACAAGTTGCACCTATGTAATGATCATGCTGTTTAATCATCTTCTTGAAATGCCAATCCTGTAAGGTGGATGGATTATCTTGGCAAAGGAGATGCTTACTAACAGGGATGTAAAACAAATTTGTGCACAAAATCTGAGAGAAATGTTTTTGTATGGAACATTTCTGGGATCTTTTATTTCAGCTCATGGAACAGGAGACCAACACATGTTGCGTTTAAATGTTTGTTCAGTATTGTTGGCAGGGGTCTTAACTTCAACATTAATGTGTTTTGATGTATTTCTAATACTTTTTAATACTTTTTCTGGTATATGTTTTCTAAGACCCCCTTTTCATCTGTGTGATCAGAAATCAAAGCCATTACTTATAGCTAATTTCTAAGATGGAAAATGCTTGAAAAATGTATCTATGCCTTCATTTCCCCGAAATATGGACTCTTAGCTTTTATTTGACCTTCAACTTGATATGGTCCTATAAACGTCATGGGTCCTTTTACCTTACCATATGTAACGGTGATGCTTTGGTGAACCACACTAACATTGTGAAACTTACCTGAGACCAGAAACATTGCCTATTGGCTTTAGTTCAGCAGGCTAACAAAGTCTTATTATGGCACTTAATTATAAAAGATGAACGTTGCAAATGGTCTTGTTTTTCTCAGTAGCGGCTAGTACAACTAAAGTACACCTGACGAGAGAATTAGGGTCTAAAAACGTTCAATTAAAAAGACAACTTTTTAACTGAGAGTCCACTTTAAATAGTTGGAGGGTTTTTTGCTCGGTCACTTTGTTTTATCAGACTTGATTTCATGGCTGTGCAATTCCCCTCTACTCACTTTGAACTCCTTTCTATCGTATTGTAGCCCTGATTATGTCCCAAATGGCACCCTATTCCCTGTACAGTGCACTACTTTTGACCAGAGCCTATGTAGTGCACTATACAGGGAATAGGGAGCCACTTGGGACGCAACCCTGTCTGTGTTTGAAAGTGTAGGTCAATAAGGATGGGTACATTCAGAATTTCATGATCTGTGTAGTGGAACAAATTAAAAGCAAAGCCTGTATCAATCACTGTGAAGGGAGGGTTAATTGTTCGCTGCTTCACAAGGCGCCGGACAGATAAAACCAGTAATGAAATACTTACGGCTCTGACGTGGCAACACTTGAGGATGGAATGATAGAAAACAAAGAGGAAATGTTTTCCGATTAGAGATATAAGCTGGTGCAGTGACGAGAAGGACACTAGCTAAATGTTTATCATCTTTGATGCCCGTTATAAAAGAGAGAGACTGTTGTCCTTGTTACATTCTTAAATTGGTGTGTACTAGGGTATTGTTACCAGGGTCCAGTTTTTCACGACTTTTAAGAAATGATCCGGATTCTGTAATCCTCTTTTTTGCTGTCCAGGATCAGACCGATATGGCTGTTTTTTTAGCAGTTTTTTCAGAAAATTATCAGTTCAGCTCATTCTGATCCAGATACCAACAGAGATGAGTAAACTACATGATTAAAGGTACCTTGATAAAAAAATAATAGACCGCATATCACTTATAAGTAAGTAGATGGATTTTTTTGACCCTTCTCACTATAACAGCTGACCACTATATTTTGGTCAATTTAACATAATGAACCTTTGGTTTTGAGATGTAAGAAAATATTGAAACTTCCTCACCTTAGTTACATTGCCATTTCTTGGTGCCTTTCACCTTTCTAAATCCACCCTGAATCCACCCTTCCAGTGGGATAAAGATAATCCTGATTTTCAGCATCAAAACTATCCTAATCACTACCTTTGAGTTTTGAAAAACGCAAAAAAACGGCATACCATCCTGATTAAAGGTCAGATTGGATTACCAAATCCGATACCCTATCCGGATGACCAGAATCTCATTTTTCAGTTTAGAAAAATCCAATTTTAACATTTAATCCTATCTGAAATCCGATCAGATAATTTCTGAAAAACTTGGCCCTGGGCTATAGAATCATTGTGTCCTATTTAATCTCATAGTGATAGAGCTTGGACAACGTTTTATCAAACAACCACAATCTCCAAACTGTATAAAATGGAAACACGGCCCAACGTAACAGTGTATAGATGCCTCCCCTTAGGTTACCTCTCCTGCTCTATGTGGATGAAGAACCATTGTTACCTTTGAGTTTAGTAGACGAATTAAAGCAAAAAAATCCATTAATTTTTAGAAAAGCTTATATTGGCTGGTCATGTGAATTTGCATATTTATCTTGGGCTTAGCTCTCCACTCGTTAAAGAATAAATGCTGAAAACGTAAATTGCAAAGTTTTCAAAATAAAGTGTAATCACATACACGCACGCACGCACACACACACACACACACACACACACACACACACACACACACACACACACACACACACACACACACACACACACACACACACACACACACACACACACACACACACACACACACACACACACACACACACACACACACACACGCATACGCATACACGCACACACACACACACACAAACACACAAACACTCACGTGCGAGCGCACGCACACTCTCCCATATATATGACTATATGTGGTATTTAGTTAATTGAAGTCTGATGCCCATGACAGCTATCACAACACAGTGGGTAATTCTGAAAATTAATGAGAATGATAATGCTTAAAAGACTGTTCCAGAGTTTGCCCAAACTCATTAACTAAATCTCTCATTTAAATACATCCTAAAGACTTTCAAATAGAAAAAAAGACCATTATTGCCATATAAGCATTAACCTGATCTGAAAATGCTGAGGTGTAGAATTTGATGGAAGAGTGAAAGTCTGTCAGGCAGTATTCAACCCTGGAATCCCTTTCTAAATAGTGGTTCTCTGCGTTAATACCTACAGATATACACTGTGGAATGGGGAAAACAACTTATTACCATTTTCTCAGGAGAAGGAGCCTGGAGCACTGACCGTGAACAGATTTTGGGAATTTAGAGATCTGTTATTTGAGAGCTTCAATTAGTGATCCCTAATGGGACAATCCGGGATTAGAAAAAAAAACAAATCCCTGATTGCCCCTTTAATGCGGAATTACCAACGGGGAAATCGGAAGCAGAGTTTGACCACTCCATGCTGACTGTCTAAGTGCCATTCAGCTACATCATAGTGCTACAGCAGGGATGGGCAACATTGATGGGGGTGGGCGACACAAAAAACCTGAACTCGTCATGAGGGGCCGCAGTGTCTCGCGGGTCTGCATGCCCACATCCATACCCACACGTGCAGTCAGAGCCGGCCCTAGACTTTTGGGAGCCTTAAAAAATACATTGTTTCAGAGTTAATTTCCTACAATTCGACGCTATGACTACTAGGAAGTTTAGATAGCTGGCCGGTAGACTCATTTACCAATCTAAAAAATGAGTGACTGTCAGTTTACTGACATAACAAGAGAAAAACTGATGATCCACAACCAAATTTCGAAATTGCACCTTGTGTCTTCCACTATTTTAACTCTCAACAGTAAGTTGAGACCCCAACTGAGTTCCTAAAATGTATATATATACACAGTATATATTATCATTTTTGGGGGGTGGAGGGGAAATTGATCCTCGGGCATACAAAATGGAGGCTTTGCCTGTGCTACAGTAATGTCACAATTAATGTTGTTTTGCTTAAGTACAGTACAGTGCTGTGGGGGTGCTTAGCACTGAGGGTCATACCCAGCGCTGTCGTCCTGTTATGCAGATAATGTTTTGAAGTGCTGTCGTCGTCGTTATCTTTTGTGAAGCATTTCACAGCTTCATAGAGACACAGATAACACATTCATCTACTGCTCCTTATCACCATCTTGTGACTTTGCCAATTAGATTTGAACATATCATAGTTTACCCCCTCCTTCCTTCCCTTCTTTACAAACCAGCTGCAATTAGTGTGTATACGCTGGATTGACACAGCTCAGTAGGAGTGAATCGGAAGTGTTGAATTTTGTAATGAAACTTTCGTTTGTGTGTTAAGTGGCTTACTATGAAAGGGATTGAATCGTGACATAATGGATTGCATCATGGGTTCTTGTCAGAGAACTTGTAAGCTCCTATATTAACTATCATAGCAAAAAGGTCACACTTTACATGACGTTTCTCTTATACCTATGTAACAAAACTGTAATTACACTAGTAACAACATGCCACATAGTATTAACTAGTAACTACATAGTAGTAGTGTTTATTTTGTAATCACACATAAAAAGGCATGATAATGTTGAGCATCATCAGTATAGTGTTGCAGATACTGACCTACAATGATTTGTCCTTCATATCCTGAGCCTATTTTGATGTACATAGTGATTTGTTGTGATTTCCTCTCAATGTCATGAGTTTCGATTCCCTAGCCTTTTTTCACAGTCCATTGACCGTTCCGGCCTCTAGCTCTCAGCTCTCTTCAGAACAGCACATGTAAAATGCCTTCGCTCTTTCCAGACTACATTCATAAGGTAATGACCTGGAAGGACGTGCTGATCATGGCCTTTCTATTGATCATGGAGAGGATATTCTGCAGTAAAAAAGCATCAGTCTATTGGCCGAGAGGAGATTCCACAGCAATAAGGTGTCAGTCTATTGGCCGAGAGGTGATTCCTTAGCAATGTATCAGTCTATTGGGCTGTTTCGCCGGGATGGCATGGTGTACTGTACTGTTCTCTACTGTAGACCTAGGTCTTGGCAGCATGTGTACAGCTGTCAGTGCCTCTGAACTAAACCCTATATACAGTTGAAGTCTGAAGTTTACATACCCCTTAGCCAAATACATTTAAAATCACTTTTTCACAATTCCTGACATTTTATCCTCGTAAAAATTCCCTGTCTTAGGTCAGTTAGGATCACTACTTTATTTTAAGAATGTGAAATGTCAGAATAATAGTAGAGATAATGATTTATTTCAGCGTTTATTTCTTTCATCAGAAGTTTTCATACACTCAATTAGTATTTGGTAGCATTGCCTTTAAATTGTTGAACTTGGGTCAAACGTTTCGGGTAGCCTTCCACAAGCTCCCTACATAAGTTGGGTGAATTTTGGCCCATTCCTCCTGACAGAGCTGGTGTAACTGAGTCAGGTTTGTAGGCCTCCTTGCTCGCACACGCTTTTTCAGTTCTGCCCACAAATGTTCTATAGGATTGAGGTCAGGGCTTTGTGATGGCCACTCCAATACCTTGACTTTGTTGTCCTTAAGCCATTGGGGTCATTGTCCGTTTGGAAGACCCATTTGCGACCAAGCTTTAACTTCCTGACGGATGTCTTGAGATGTTGCTTCAATATATCCACATAATTTTCCTGCCTCAAGATGCCATCTATTTTGTGAAGTGCACCAGCCCTCCTGCAGCAAAGCACCCCCACAACATGATGCTGCCACCCCCGTGCTTCACGGTTGGGATGGTGTTCTTCGGCTTGCAAGCCTCCTCCTTTTTCCTCCAAACATAATGATGGTCATTATGGCCCAAAAGTTTTTTTTTGTTTCATCAGACCAGAGGACATTTCTCCAAAAAGTACAATCTTTGTCCCCATGTGCAGTTGCAAACCGTAGTCTGGCGTTTTTATGGCGGTTTTGGAGCAGTGGCTTCTTCCTTTCTGAGCGGCCTTTCAGGTTATGTCGATATAGGACTTGTTTTACTGTGGATATAGATACTTTTGTACCTGTTTCCTCCAGCATCTTTGCACTTTTCTCACCAAAGTACGTTCATGTCTAGGAGACAGAACGCGTCTCCTTCCTGAGTGGTATGACGGCTGCGTGGTCCCATGGTGTTTATACTTACGTACTATTGTTTGTACAGATGAATGTGGAACCTTCACGAGTTTGGAAATTGCTCCCAAGGATGAACCAGACTTGTGGTCCACAATTTTTTTTCGGAGGTCTTTGCTGATTTCTTTTGATTTTCCCATGATGTCAAGCAAAGAGGCACTGAGTTTGAAGGTAGGCCTTGAAATACATCCACAGGTACACCTCCAGTTAACTCAAATTATGTCAATTAGCCTATCAGAAGCTTCTAAAGCCATGACATAATTTTCTGGAATTTTCCAAGCTGTTTAAAGGCACAGTCAACTTAGGGTATGTAAACTTCTGACACACTGGAATTGTAATACAGTGAATTATAAGTGTTATAATAATTATAATAATCTGTCTGTGAACAATTGTTGGATAAATTACTTGTGTCATGCACAAAGTTGATGTCCTAACCAACTTGCCACAACTATAGTTTGTCACCAAGAAATTTGTGGAGTGGTTGAAAAACAAGTTTAAATGACTCCAACCGAAGTGTATTTAAACTTCCGACTTCAACTGTACCTTTAACATTGGTCCAGCCCCAGAATGATAATTGGCACCTATTCAACATCACCCTCTCCCAGCTTGAAATGGTTTGGGTCAGAATTACAGTGCTTTCGGAAAGTATTCAGACCCCTTGACTTTTTACACATTTTGTTACTTTACAGCCTGATTCTAAAATTGATTTAAATAAAAAATCATCCTCAGTGATCTACACACACAACCCCATAATGACAAAGCGAAAACAGGTTTTTAGAATTTTTTGCAAATGTTTAAAAAAACAAAATAGAAATACCCTATTTAAGTATTCAGCCCCTTTGCTATGAGACTCGAAATGGAGCTTAGGTGCATCCTGTTTCCATTGATCATCCTTGAGATGTTTTTACAACTTGATTAGAGTCCAGCTGTTGTAATTCAATTGATTGGACATGATTTTGAAAGCACACACCTGTCTATATCAGGTCTAACAGTTGATAATGCATGTCAGAGCAAAAACCAAGCCATGAGGTCGGAGGAATTGTCCGTAGAGCTCTAAGACAGGATTGTGTCGAGGCACAGATCTGGGGAAGGGTACCAAAACATTTCTGCCACAATGAAGGTCCCCAAGAACACAGTGGCCTCCATCATTCTTAAATGTTAAATGGAAGATGTTTCAAACCACCAAGACTCTTCCTAGAGCTGGCCGCCCGGCCAAACTGAGCAATCGGGGGAGAAGGGCCTTGGTCAGGGAGGTGACAAAGAACCTGATGGTCACTCTGCCAGATCTAGAGTTTCTCTGTGGAAATGGGAGAACCTTCCAGAAGGACAACCATCTCTGCAGCACTCCACCAATCAGGCCTTTATGGTAGAGTGGCCAGGCGGAAGCCACTCCTCAGTAAAAGGCACATGACAGCCCGCTTGGAGTTTGCCAAAAGGCACCTAAAGACTCTCAGACCATGATAAACAAGATGCTCTGGTCTGATGAACCCAAGATTGACCTCTTTGGCTTGAATGCCAAGCATCACGTCTGGAGGAAACCTGGCACCATCCCTACGGTGAAGCATGTTGGTGGTGGTGTCAGGATCAAGAAAAATAATAATGGACCTAAGTACAGAGAGATCCTTGATGAAAACCTGCTCCAGACCCCTCAGGACCTCAGACTGGGGCGGTTCATCTTCCAACAGGACAACGACCCTAAGCACACAGCCAAGACAATGCAGGAGTGGCTTCGGGACAAGTTTCTGAATGTCCTTGATTGGCCCAGCGAGAGCCTGGACTTGAACCCGATCGAACATCTCTGGAGAGACCTGAAAATAGCTGTGCAGCGATGCTCCCCATTTAACCAAACAGAGCTTGAGAGGATCTGTAGAGAAGAATGGGAGAAACTCCCCAAATACAGGCGTGCCAAGCTTGTAGCGTCATACCCATGAAGACTCAATGCTGTAATCGCTGCTTCAACAATGTACTGAGTATTGGGTCTGAATAATTATGTAAATGTGGTATTTCAGGGTTTTTTTAAATGATAAATTAGCAAACAATTATAAAAACCTGTTTTTGCTTTGTGGTTATGGGGTATTGTGTGTAGATTGATGAGGGGAAAAAACTATGTAATCCATTTAAGAATAAGGCTGTAACGTAACAAAATGTGGGAAAAGTCAAGGGGTCTGAATACTTTCCGAAGGCACTGTACATCTCCATTTACAGGTCGTTAATGCAGGTTCAAGAAATCTATGTGGAACTAAATGATGGCCGGCCATTTTAAACAGGCAGAAGAATGATGTGTCGAATAGGAAGAAGTGAGTCAGAAAGAATTGTCTTTAACTATAGTTCATGACAGTCTTGAGTCAAAGGAGAGCACAAATATAGTTACTGCACTTCAGGTAGCATCTGATATTTTGGATTTTTAAAAATAAATTATTTGATGGATTTTCAACTTGTGTAACAATCGTTTTTTTAAATGAGTGACTTGTGTGTTAACTGCATGTCATTACATCAAGAAATCCACATGACTTGTCACCCGTACCTATATACATATAACAAGGTCCAATAGAAGGACTACATGTCAAGGAAAATCCCCAGCAGATGTTGTGCTGAGCTTCTCTCTTGCTCCTCCTCAACGAGGAAAGGGTTAACCCAGTGGGGGTGGGAGTTGTGTGTCAATATTTGGACAGTTACTGTGTAGCACAGCAGATGAGCAGAGCATCTGCTTTGTGAGACAGGAGGGAGGGATAGAGGGGGACTGGGCTGGCATGGCACACAGGCAGGCAGGCAGCAGAATGCACCAGCCCTCATTGGCCAAGACATATTCCACACAGTCAGGATTCAGGAAGTGTTACTACTCCACTCCACTGATACACACTATCCCAATATTCGTCATAAATATTTAAGTAATATCATAACCCCTAACCATGCCCCATTCATTATACTAGCTAGAGAGAGAGACAGAGAGAGGAAAACATTTTGCTTTCTCCCCCCCCCCTCCACCTCTCCTCTCACTCCACTCCCACCACCCTCGTCTTCTTGAAGCCTTGTAAATTATTTTTCACGCCGCAAAATGTCAGTGTGTTTATTTTCCGATGAACTGCATCATTAGACATAACAAGAATAATCTTAAAAATCTCACTTCAGCAATATATAATCTGGCGCCTCACTTCAAAGCCAAGCCTGTTTACCATATCAAGGCGATGCTGTCACAAGATATTTCTCCTTGCTTGTTTACTGTAAAAATGGGCAAAATTGTTTGGAATTTGAAACAGAGAACATTTTTGTTAAGTTGTGACGCTCATTAAAGTGGAAACTCTCCCCCCTCTGGCCCTCATTCTCTCTCTTTGCCGGTAATGATCTGTTGAGACCATTTTCTAAACACTTAGAACATTTTGTATTCCTGCAGTCTTGTCTCTAAGGCTAAGTACGCCTTTGATTTAACCTGCTCCTTTGCTACATGTGATGTTGCTCTCCCCTCATTAAGCGCAAGTCTCTCTCTGTCTCTCTCTCACTCGACATTCAACAAACTCAGAAGAAACACATTCTCAAATCAGATCAAAATGTATTTGTCACATGCGCAAAATACAAATGCTTACTTATAAGCCCTTAACCAACAATGCGGGAGCATTTTGGTCCTAGACCTGGTGTTCCGGTACCGCTTGCTGTGCGGTAGCAGAGAGAACAGTCTATGACTTGGGTGGCTGGAGTCTTTGACAATTTTTATGGCCTTTCTCTGACACCGCCCGGTATAGAGGTCCTGGATGGCAGGAAGCTTGGCCCCAGTGATGTACTGGGCCGTACGCACTACCCTCTGTAGCACCTTGCGGTCTGATGCCGAGCAGTTGCCATACCAGGCAGTGATGCAACCAGTCAGGATGCTCTCGATGGTGCAGCTGTCAAACTTTTTGAAGATCTGGGAACCCATGCCAAATCTCCTGAGGGGGAATAGGCGTTGTCGTGCACTCTTCACGACTGTCTTTGTGTGTTTGGACCATGATAGTTTGTTAGTGATTTGTTTTCCTGTAGTCCACGATCAGCTCCTTTGTCTTCCTCATGTTGAGGGAGAGGTTGTTGTCCTGGCACCACACTGCCAGGTCTCTGACCTCCTCTCTGTAGGCTGTCTCATTGTTGTCAGTGGTCAGGCCTACCACTGCTGTGTCGTCTGCAAACTTAATGATGGTGTTGGAGTCGTGCGTGGCCATACAGTCGTGTGTGAACAGGGAGTACTGGAGGGGACTGAGCACGCACCCGTGACGGGCCCCCGTGTTGAGGATCAGCGTGGTAGATGTGTTGTTGTCTACCCTTACCACCTTGGGGCAGCCCATCAGGAAGTCCAGGATCCAGTTGCAGAGGGAGGTGTTTAGTCCCAGGGTCCTTAGCTTCGTGATGCACTTTAAGGGCACTATGGTGTTGAACGCTGAGCTGTAGTCAACGAGCAGCATTCTCACGTAGGTGTTCCTTTTGTCCAGGTGGAAAAGGCAGTGTGGAGTGCAATATAGATTGCTATAGTAAACTGCTACAGCAGTTGTATTATCAAAGTATTATTTTTCATTCTGGGAGTATTATGGCCTACCTTAACGATACTCTACATCTCCAGCTGCAACACAACTACTGCTGTGTTGAAAGTATCCAATGCCCTGTATGTATTGTATAGCACAGTATATCACTGCCAGGGTGAATTAAGAGTTCCGGGCATAGCAATAGCAGACATTTCGTTTGTATTCCAGGATATGGCAGTAATGGACCAAGGGCCTATGTCTGGACAGTCTTATTATGGTTGGCCTTCCCTGTGCTATGCCTGCATACAGGATGTCAGAGGAGGCTGGTGAGGGGAGGACGACTCATAGCAATGGTTGGAATGGAATGGATGGAATGGTATCAAACACATGGAAACCGTGTTCCATTTATCCTGTTCCAGCCATCACTGTGAGCCCATTCTCCGATTTAAAGTGCCACCAGCTACCACTGCACTGCATCCACCCCTGTAGGTTCCCGTTGCCTGCTTCCTTCTGCCTGCTGCCTGGGTCCAGGAGCCTGGACAGACAAGACACGCCACCTATGATGATGAATGGAGCACCTTGTCAGTTAAAATGAGAATTCTAAGCTGTGCGATAGCTTTATATTAATGGCTGTTTTATGGATTGGAGCAAGTTGTCTGAACAAGATGAATGTGCGTGATCCGTCGGGAGATACAGGATGAAATGGCTCCTCTTCTCCTCCACCACCGACCACACTCCTTTACTGTCCTTCTGGGTACCAGGCAGCCAGAGGTGTGGCTTCTCTTTCTCCGGACGGATGCATGTTTTCCCAGGTACCATTGTGCTGCTGGCTGCTGCTGCTATTGTGTCTCGTCCTTCTCCGTGTGTGCATTCCATCAGTCTTGTGTGTCTGTCTCAGTGCATGGCCTGTCTCTGTCCCTCCCCTGTCTCCCCAGATCTGGCTTAATGCTCTGTGTTGTTCTGTCAGACGGAGAGAGAGAGAGAGAGAGAGAGAGAGAGAGACTTGCTGCCGACAGGCAGACAGCACAGCCTGAGCCTCACTCTCAAAGGGTGATCTGATCTGTTCAGGCGCATTAATTCACCACACATCAACTCACTCCCATGTTCACAGGCAGGCATGGCAGGCAGACAGCAGGCAAATCAATGTGGCTGAGTGAGAAAAGAGATGCACTTTACGTAATTTCAATGTTTACATCCTCAATTGGAGCCTCTTGTATAGCAGACCTATTGAAATAAAATACATCTGGTCTCAAAACAGAACGGTAATTACTGCATGATATAAAAAGTACCAGGACCAACAAACACATGAAAGGATGAATGGAACGGGAGTTGAGGGTTTGGGATCCAGCCACAGCAAGGGGCTTTTGAGTGAGAAAGAGGATGACTTGACTATTGAGAGATCCGGAAAAAGAAAGTGAGTGTGGAGAGAGAGAGAGAAAGAGAGAGAAAAAGAGAGAAAGAGGGAGAGAGAGTATCTTGCTGGTCATAACGCTGCAGTTGGTGTCAAGGATCTGTGCGGACAGTGAATTTGAACAGAGCATATGTCAGCCTCCCACGGCTCAGGGAAGTGGTTAGTTCCACTATGGGCTGCTGTAGTGTGTATTGGATATCATTGTGACAGTGGAAGGAGTTCCATATTATACATTCGTTTGGTCCACTGCTTCTCTATGGCACGGGCAGAATGGAAGATGTCAGCTTATCCGCCGTCCACGCCTGTGGGGAGAAACCAAGAGAAATGTTTCTCGCGTGATGATAGCTCATAGGCACATCACCACACGTAGCACCAGAGATTGTTTACGAATGGTTTCTCTGTCTCTGGTAACATATTGGTTTTCTGGTGGTTGTGTGTAACAGGACACAGTTGTGTTGTAATACTGCCAGCCCTTCACATGGCCCCTGTCCTCCACAAGGAAATGTTGGCATCCTGCTCTGAGGCGTTGACTGGTGGGAACAGACTGACTAGGAGGAGGGCGATTGTGTGTGTGTGTGTGTGTAGAAACACAAGATCATTAGGAAACCCCTGCAGACATACATTTGCACTGTATGGGTGTTTAGGTAAATCATATATGAATGAAGGAATATTGTTGTTAATGAGACTACAGGATAATAAAGCATTGTCATGAATTGACTATTATAAAGGGATATGTGACATAATGTATGTAGCTGTATTTGGAGCGCAGAGATTACAGTGCCTTGCTCGCTTTCAGAGAGAGAGAGAAAAAACATATTTGATCAGTTTCGCTTGTCATTTTATAACTATTTAATTACTTATTTAAATCCCCTAGGTAACTCAAATCAATATCATGCCTTTCATGGTGTGATTTTATAGGATGTTTCTGTCTGCTCTGGCATGAGACAACGTCGAGTCGAGGCTCTGTTTGACTAAAAGAGAATAGTATATTATCAGCCAGGCTGACATCCTTGTCTCAGTGTCATCTTTGAACACATTACTCTCTAGAGCTCCATCATATGGTGTCTGGGCTGTGAGGGCGAGATGGGACTTTCCAGATCAGCAGTGGTCAGGGTTGTTTTTACCCAGTATTCCCTCCTTCTCTACTCTCATCATCTTTCTTCCTCTCCTCTCCTGTCCTTTCCTCTCCTCTCCTCTCCTCACTTCACCTCTCCTGTCCTTTCCTCTCCTCTCCTCCCCTCTCCTCACTTCACCTCTCCTGTCCTGTCCTTTCCTCTCCTCTCCTCTCCTCTCCTCTCCTCTCCTCTCCTCTCCTCTCCTCTCCTCTCCTCTCCTCTCCTCTCCTCTCCTCTCCTCACTTCACCTCCCCTGTCCTTTCCTCTCCTCTCCTCTTCTCTCCTCTCCTCTCCTCTCCTCTCCTCTCCTCTCCTCTCCTCTCCTCACTTCACCTCCCCTGTCCTTTCCTCTCCTCTCCTCTTCTCTCCTCTCCTCTCCTCTCCTCTCCTCTCCTCTCCTCTCCTCTCCTCTCCTCTCCTATCCTCTCCTCTCCTCTCCTCTCCTCTCCTCACTTCACCTCCCCTGTCCTTTCCTCTCCTCTCCTCTTCTCTCCTCTCCTCTCCTCTCCTCTCCTCTCCTCTCCTCTCCTCTCCTCTCCTCTCCTCTCCTCTCCTCTCCTCTCCTCTCCTCTCCTCTCCTCTCCTGCTTTTCCCAGGGCTGGAGGGAGGCTGCAGGGAGAGAGTATTCATTCATCATGTGTCAGAGGATCCGTCTGTGCCCAGTGACTCCTGCCATCCCCAGTCTTTATTAACTGTCCTCTCATATCTTTCTTCTCTCCTCGGTACTCTCACACAACCCTTCAAAACCCTCTATTTGGACTGTTTTCATCCTGCTCATACTGTAGTCTCATACTATGATCTGTCTGAATTAATAAAGCCCATTGCACACATAGTCACTTTCATTTTTTTGTCTCGAGTTGTAGGGAGCACACTTGAGAATGGTTCAAATGAAATGTAGGACAGTTTTGTGTTGGGTGTTAAAGGAGTCATATGAGAAGTGTGTGTCTTGTCTGGTGTAAAACAAAAGGCTTGGTGTGTAAGGGCCTCAATCTTCCTTCATCTTTATTACTAGTCATTTCAATTTCTGTACTATGGTCATAAACTTATAAAATGCCATTATCTGGCTATGGCCTGTGGGCTTGTCTTATGTGGTGCTATAGTGATCACGTTAGATGTCATTACAGAACCATTCTTCAACCTCCCATTTGTTCCTCTGCTGCTGTAGTTTAGATCTGGCACAAATATAAAAACCACTGACATGGACTATTTTATTCGATTTTTGGGAATTTCATGAAATTCCACAGGCTGCCTGCCATAAGTTGTGTGTGTGCACGTATGTGTACATATGTGTTGGTGTGTGCGTCAATGTGTGTGTGTGTGTGTGGGTCTGTGTGTGTGTGTGTGTGTGTGTGTGTGTGTGTGTGTGTGTGTGTGTGTGTGTGTGTGTGTGTGTGTGTGTGTGTGTGTGTGTGTGTGTGTGTGTGTGTGTGTGTGTGTGTGTGTGTGTGTGTGAAACTGCGGCCCAGAGAGCCAGTCGTCCGTTCCGTTGCTGCCCCGCCCGGCTCGCCCGGCTGATGCCTGTCATAGGGCCGGTGGGCGATGGATGTTCTCCTGGATCTATCAGCCTGGGGTTTATGTATATAGGTCATAGACAATGGACTGGAGAGGGAGACCAGTTCACACACTGATAAAGTGCGGCAGAAAATTAAATGTTGCTGTATGGTGGTATCATACAAATGACAAATGACATGTGGTAATCGTCTTAAGCTGATAGTGATAGCGCTGCAAGGCCCGGCCGCAGCGTCCACATTAATTATCCCGGGAAGGCAGGCAGCTCTCTCTGGGTTCAGCCTCAACACTCCTGTGCTAGCCTATATGTTATGACCTGTAGCGAAGACTATGTAATAGACTTAGATATTGCAGGCAGGAAGAAAAGCCTGAGGAGTTTTCAAAGATAAAGCGACAAGACTTTAAGAGGAAAAAGTATAGATAAAGTTCCTATTTATTTACATTTAAATAACTGTTTTGCAGACTACAGTGCCTTTCCCCGGACTGTTTGCTTTTTTCTTGTTGCGTTACTTTATAGCGAAAAAAAATCTATCATTTCAGAATTGTAATCGAAATGTGTCATTGGTTGGAAGATGAATATTGGTTTCTGTGGCTTGAGGGCCAACAGTCTGACCGTTCACTCCAGTGGGTTAATAAAATGGATATTTTTTTGCTCTTGTTTTGTTAATGGAACTTGTCTATAATTCCCAACCTGTAACAGGGAGGAGAGCGAGCGGGACTGAATAGTTGTCTCTTGATACACTATACAGCTCTTGAAAAATGAACCACTGCAAAATGATCAGTTTCTCTGGTTTGACTATTTATAGGTAAATGTGTTTGGGTAAAAAAAACTATTTTTGTTTTATTGTATAAACTACTGACAACATTTCTCCTAAATTCCAAATAGAAATATTGTCTTTTAGAGTATTTATTTGCAGAAAATGACAACTGGTCAAAATAACAAAAAAGATGCAGTGTTGTCAGATCTCGAATAATGCAAAGAAAAAAAGTTCATATTAATTTTTAAACAACACAATACTAATATTTTAACTTAGGAAGAGTTCAGAAATCAATATTTGGTGGAATAACCCTGATTTTCAATCACAGCTTTCATGCGTCTTAGCATGCTCTCCACCAGTCTTTCACACAGAAGCACCCACGGGAAGGTGCTTCAGCAAGGCTGGAATCGGGCAGATTTGTCTTTGAGAAGGAGCAAAGAATGAAGCCACGTACAAGGTTGTCCTGGAAGAAAACTTGCTTCCTTCTGCTCTGACAATGTTCCCCAACTCTGAGGATGGGTTTTTCCAGCGGGACAAAGCTCCATACCACACAGCCAGGTTAATCAAGGTGTGAATGGAGGACCACCAGATCAAGACCCTGTCATGGCCAGCCCAATCTCCAGACCTGAACCCCATTGAAAACATCTGGAATGTGATCTAGAGGAAGATGGATGGTCACAAGCCATCAAACAAAGCAGATCTGCTTGAATGTTTGTGCCAGGAGTGGCATAAAGTCACCTAACATCAATGTGAAAGACTGGTGGAGGGCATGACAATATTTTTATTTGGAATTTGGGATAAATGTTGTCAGTAGTTTATAGAATAAAACAAAAATGTTAATTTTACCCAAACACATACCTATAAATAGTCAAACCAGAGAAACGGATCATTTTGCAGTGGTCTCCTAATTTTTTCCAGAGCTGTATATACAAAAGTATGTGGACACCACTTCAAATTTGTGGATTCGGCTATATCAGCCGCACCCGCTGCTGACAGGTGTATAAAATCAAGCACATAGCCATGCAATCTCCATAGACAAACATTGGCAGTAAAATGGCCTTACTGAAGAGCTCAGTGACTTTCAATGTGGCACCGCCACCTTTCCAACAAGTCAGTTTGTCAAGTATCTGCCCTGCTAGAGCTGCCCCGGTCAACTGTAACTGCTGTTTTGTGAAGTAATAGACTTAGAACATTCAGCCGCGAAGTGGTAGGCCACACAAGCTCACAGAACATCTGTCCTCGGTTGCATCACTCACTACCGAGTTCCAAACTGCCTCTGGAAGCAACGTCAGCACAAGAACTGTTCATCAGGAGCTTCATGAAATGGGTTTTGATGGCCGAGCATCCGCTCACAATCCTAAGATCACCATGGACAATGCCAACGTCGGCTGGAGTGATGTTAAGCTCGCCGCCATTGGACTCTGGTGCAGTGGAAACGTGTTCTTTGGAGTGATGAATCACGCTTCACCATCTGGGTCCAACAGACGTATCTGGGTTTGGCGGATGCCAGGAGAACGCTACCTACCCCAATGCATAGTGCCAACTGTAAAGTTTGGTGATGGAGGAATAATGGTCTGGGGTTGTTTTTCATGGTTGGGGCTAGGCCCCTTAGTTCCAGTGAAGGGAAATCTAAACGCTACAGCATACAATGACATTCTAGAGGATTCTGTGCTTCCAACTTTGTGGCAATAGTTTGGGAAAGGTCCTTTCCTATTTCAGCCTGAAAATGCCCCCGTGCACAAAGCACTTGACTGGCTTGCACAGAGCCCTGACCTCAACCTCATCGAACACCTTTGGGATGAATTGGAATGCCGACCGCGAGTGAGGCCTAATCGCCCAAAATCAGCGCCCAACCTCACTAAGGGTCTTGTGACTGAATGGAAGCATGTCCCCGCAGCAATGTTCCAACATCTAGTGGAAATCCTTCCCAGAAGAGTGGAGGCTGTTATAGCAGCAAAGGGGGGACTAACTCCGTGTGAATGCCCATGATTTTGGAGTGAGATGTGTGACGAGCAGGTGTCCACATACTTTTGGTCATGTAGTGTCTGTGTCATCAGACATTTCTGTCCAGAAAATCAGTCGTAGTGTGAGCCAACAGGTTTATCAATTTGAACTGGATGGCCAAGTGCACAACTAAATGTATGTGAAAGTTAACAAATCCCTGAGGTGAATCGAGTCTGCTTTCTGGCGTCTGTGTGGAGCTACTGAGGTGCGACATGGTGGATTGAACCTAATGCCTCGGGCTACAGCAATCAAACCCACAGTTCAACATTCTACAGCGCCCAGCTGGGATGGGGAGGGCTAGAGCAGAGAGAGACACTGGCTGCACTACAAATGATGGGCTTCACAAAGGAGGGAAAGGAAAGGAGTGAGGAATTGTTTTGTTTGATATAAACAGTAGGTATACTGTAATGGATGTTGTGTTTGCATTGATTTTGTCACGAGATTCAGACATGCCAATGGTTACCTATTTTTACACACACTACCGTTCAAAAGTTTGGGGTCACTTAGAAATGTCCTTGTTTTTGAAAGAAAAGCAACAAAAAAAAGTCCATTAAAATAACATAAAATTGATCAGAAATACAGTGTAGACATTATTAATGTTGTAAATGACTATTGTAGCTGGAAATGGCAGATTTGTTATGGAATATCTACATAGGCGTACAGAGGCCCATTATCAGCAACCATCACTCCTGTGTTCCAATGGCACGTTGTGTTAGCTAATCCAAGTTTATCATTTTTAAAGGCTAATTGATCATTAGAAAACCCTTTTGCAATTATGTTAGTACAGTTGAAAACTGTTGTTCTGATTAAAGAAGCAATAAAACTGGCCTTCTTTAGACTAGTTGAGTATCTGGAGCATCAGCATTTGTGGGTTCGATTACAGGCTCAAAATGTCCAGAAACAAAGAACTTTCTTCTGAAACTTGTCAGTCTATTCTTGTTCTGAGAAATGAAGGCTATTCCATGAGAGAAATTGCCAAGAAACCGAAGATCTTGTACAACGCTGTGTTCTACTCCCGTCACAGAACAGCTCAAACTGGCTCTAACCAGAATAGAAAGAGAAGTGGGAGGCCCTGGTGCACAACTGAGCAAGAGGACAAGTATATTAGAGTGTCTAGTTTGAGAAACAGACGACCTCACAAGTCCTCAACTGGCAGCTTCATTAAATAGTACCCGCAAAACACTAGTTTCAACGTCAACAGTGAAGAGGCGACTCCAGGATGCTGCCCTTCTAGATAGAGTTGCAAAGAAAAAGTCATATCTCAGACTGGACAATAAAAAGGAAATATTAAGATGGGCAAAAGAACACAGACACTGGACAGAGGAACTCTGCCTAGAAGGCCAGCATCCCGGAGTCGCCTCTTCACTGTTGCCGTTGAGACTGGTGTTTTGCGGGTACCATTTAATGAAGCTTCCAGACTTTTATTTTATATTTGCTGTAAAGATGATTGATTGGGTGAATGGTACTGTACAGCATGGCGCTTCTAATGTGTTCCTCTCGACTCCTTGTGAGATTTTCCATTTTCTATGGCGCTTGGTATTTCCATCTGGTCTGATGGGAGAGGCTCTGGGTACGAGACTTCAACTACGTAGCCTATATTTCTGAAAAGCTGTGATTTATTTGTTACTATAATGGTTCGTGATGGGGCAAAAAATCTATACAGTTACATATTGTGATTTTATTTTTGGATGATATTCTATCAATATTTGACTCCAAGCATCTATTTTTGGGGGGTTACTGTAGGTAGTGTTTGTTGTACGTGGTTCCCGTCATATAAACAAATAAAAGAAACAGTGCGATATTACTGTAGATGATCATTGATGAAAATGAGAGGGAGAGAAAACACAAAGCAATACCATATTTATTTCTAACACACGGTGAAATAAATCCATTTTCGTCTATGATGATTCTGTCTGAGGTGAACAAAGGAATATATCTCTATTTATCTCAGCCCTCGACGGTTTGCTTATAGAATGACACTCTCCCCTCTAACAAAGTAACACAGTCCATCTGGGATGCAGCCCAAGCTCCAGCCAACATCTGCAAATTTTTTTTTTTTACTGATGCCGCACTTGACATGTAGTTGGTTCTCTCTCAGGGAAAGAAGCAGTCGGAGCAGCGTAACGGCACTAGCAGCACTAGCAGCCTGGTCGGTCCTGAGGAAAAAGCCCAGATTACATTTCTCCCTGCTTTCTGGATGTTCCATCCTGAATGACTGTGTAAAGTATTGACATCAGGCAAATAAATAAACATCAACTGGACCTTTATGTGGTGGAGGGAGGGAGGGTGGAGGGAGGGTGGAGGAAGGGAGGGTGGAGGGAGGGAGGGTGGAGGGTGGGTGGAGGGAGGGAGGGTGGAGGGAGGGTGGAGGGAGGGTGGAGGGAGGGAGGGTGAAGGGTGGGTGGAGGGAGGGTGGAGGGAGGGAGGGTGGAGGGAGGGATGGATGCTGAATGGTCAGACGACTGCTGTACTCCTCTGTAACACTGGTTGTACGCTCTCTCGACCCCTCTCTCTCTCTGTCTCTCTCTCTCTCTCTCCCTCTCTCTCTCTCTCCCCCCCTCTCTCTCTCTCTCTCTCTCTCTTTCTCTCTCTCTCTCTCTCTCTCTCTCTCTCTCTCTCTCTCTCTCTCTCTCTCTCACTCTCTCTCACTCTCCTCTCTGTCTCTCTCTCTCTCTCTCTCTCTCTCTCTCTCTCTCTCTCTCTCTCTCTCTCTCTCTCTCTCTCTCTCTCTCTCTCTCTCTCTCTCTCTCTCTCTCTCTCTCTCTCTCTCTCTCTCCC
The DNA here is from genome assembly GCF_029448725.1 of Salvelinus fontinalis. NCBI lineage: Eukaryota > Metazoa > Chordata > Actinopteri > Salmoniformes > Salmonidae > Salvelinus > Salvelinus fontinalis. Next base: position 37,675,116 of record NC_074679.1, read on the forward strand.
TCTCACACACACACACACAAAGCCAACAAGCCCAACTAGCCCTCTCCAATCAGGGCAGGGACATTTATCCATATAGCTCGCTAAATACATTGATTAGAAGGAGAGGAATCTCCTCCACTGTCGCTTTCTGCCTCAGTAGAAGTGCATTAGAATACCAGTTGGGAGGAAATTGCTCCCAGCCTCCGCCTCTCCCCCACTCCACCCTCTTTGTATCTCCCTCTCTCTCCCTCTCCCTTTCCTCCTCTCGCCTCTCTCAATGGGCTGTCTCCTACGGTGCTGAGAACAAGTGTTACATAGCGTCGGCGTTTCTGCTCTCTGAGCGTAGGCCTGTTCTGGTTCTGGACACCTGCCTGTCTCCCCCAACTTGTCTTTTGCATATGTTCACAATATAGTTAATGGGTCACTACCTGCAGCAGAAAGGATCTGTTTCTGCTAAGTCTGCAGTGTAAACTAGATGTGATGAGGCGCAGGCCAGAGCTGGCTGGACTCCTTTCAGATAATTCAGAGACAAAAGGGGCTGATTTCAAACCGCTTTCACACCCAGCCAGGCAGTACACATTTCATTTTTTTTTTTTTTTACTTCAATACAAGGGGCTCTTCTCACCATTTGCTAAGAAAAGAGCTCTCTTTCTCCCAGTCAGTTGAATAAAGAGATTCTGTTTCTCAAGTTTTGCACTTAAGAGCCTAGAAAATAGTTTTTTTGAACCATTCCCTGTATAAGTAGTACCACTAGTGTCTCTGCATTTTTATTTTTGTTGTAACACAGGTCTGACAATATTGCTTAGTCAAAAAAGCATGAATATGAATAGAACTCCAAGCAGCCATTCATACCCATATGCTGGTGGGATTTATTTCTATCATGGTCATTTATTTAAAAGCACAATTATTGCCATTGAGGCTCCATTATACGTATGCTTATTTTTGGAACTCAAAAATACACACACACACACACACACACACACACACACACACACACACACACACACACACACACACACACACACACACACACACACACACACACACACACACACACACACACACACACACACACACACACACACACACACACACACACACACACAATGTTGTAAATACCTCTGGTCTGCAGGAGATTTTAGCTCAACTTTAAATTGCTGCCTACTGTAGCTGCCTGAGATGAATTCATTCCGGGCAAAGGAAGGAATTCAATAGCTATATTTAGTCCATTTTTTCCCCTTCAGTCTGCTGCTCTGGAGAGAATACATATGGAATGAGGATTTGGAAACATACAGTTACAGGGAATATTATTATGACAGGACATGTTAGAAAGATTTGATGCAAAAACATTCTGAGTCAAAAATCATTCAAGATATACTAATTTGCCCGAAAAACAATGTATTGAATTGCCAGACGTAAAATGGCTGGCTAATTCAAACTAATATTTCTCTTTGACTCCCATATTCTCAATATATTGTTGGCAGAGCACTGCGGTTGAGCTACTTCATCTTATTTATAGGAACAGCAAAACCCACATTTTACTAGAGGATAAAATAGCAGCATAGTGCAATTGGCTCTGCAAAGCTTTCTTTCATTGTTGATTCCTGTTCTGTGGTCTCATGTACAGTCAGCTGTAACACTGTGTTGTAGTCAGCTGTGTGACTGTGTACTGATGCGGTGTATTACAGCAGCATCTAGCCTGGCAGGGAGGCACACTGTCTGTCTGTATTGGATGAGGATATTACATTTCCCAAACAGATTGTCTTCTCCTGATGTTGCTCTGTGCCCAGAATGGTTCTGCTCTTGGACACACAGCTGACTGTGGTCAGACAGTGGCGGTGCGCAACATGGAATATGCTTAGTTCTATAATTCGGCAATTTTTCGGGACAGACTTACTCTGGAGGTCTTTCTCATCCTGTCATCTCTTTAATCTATGTTTTTATAATAAAACACCATTATTCTGTGCTGCTGACACACATGAATGTTCCCGATCATACTGGTTAAGAAGGGTATACAACGCTTTACAAATGTTTTCCTCTTTACATACTAAACATGAATGGTGGTGTTAAAAAGAGCATGAGGTACTAGAAGTAACCAGCCTATGACAGGTCTGCATCATCATAATGAGATGGAGGGGGCATTCATTCATTCATGTAGTGAAAGGCAGCAGTCCCCCTTCTCTTCTTCCCTTCCCCTCTTCCTCTCTCCGGGCCTGCAGCTGAAGTGCTGCCACTCCACATAGGAGGATCCAGGCTGCAGATTAGCAGAACAAAGCCAGGCTGCTCCTCTCCTCTCCCCAGAGCCTGGCCGGCCTGCGGCTGCAGCGCGGAGCTGCCTTCCTCAGAGCTGTGAAGCCGTGACTCCGGAGTCAAGGAATTCCCATTCTGTCATGGGAACCTGCCACGGCTGAGGACTGAGGAGGACCGCTGCCTCTCCAAAGCTCTTTTGTTTGAATGCGTTTAATTGGGGCCTGCTTTGAAAAGGAAGGTGCTTATAAGAGGAACTCAAAACTTTTTTTTTGACAATAAAGACAAATTGTTCACCATTTAGGGAGGGGGATAAACTACTCCACATTTCTTTACATTGTGTTGTATTTAGTTAGTATTGTGGGAATTCCTAGCTGTTGTTGCCCACGCTGATGCTGGAAGCAGAGAGGAGAAAGAAAGGAAGAGAGAGAGGGCGATGAGAGAGAAAGAGAGAGAGAGAGATAGAGAGAGAGAGGCTGTACTGTAGTAATGAGGCTTGTCACTGTGGCTGTGGACTGGACTGGCCAGATAACCTGACTATTAACAAGCTTTGTATCTGTGTGCAGAGATGGCAGTCAGCTGCTTCATATTAGGCCAATTTAATTAGTCTCGTTTCAATAGAATTAATTAGCAAAGTGCTACAAGATTTGAATGGGGAAGGTGAATGAAGTCGTGTTTTTCTGTTTCCATAAAAGAGCATTGTTTAATTATTTGAGTTTTATTTTATAGAAATGCTCTAATGAAATCTTGGATCTGTTAGCTGTACACATAAACTGTAAAATAGCAATCCTGAAGAAATTAAAATTTTTCATTTGAATTTTCCCACATAATTAGCCTACCGTATGGCCGAACGGATGTATCCAGTATGATATTTTTTATGTTTAGAGCTACAGTAATATTTGTATTTATTTAGTGATCGAAGTGATTGAAGAGAGAGTGGACACATGTACTATTCAACCTGAGCTGAGTTAATGAAGATGAATGAATCTAGGATAATACAAATCAAAACAGATTATTGTTATATATCACAAAACAACACCGCGGTAAATGGTACTATTTTCATTCTCTATTCTCATGGTAGAGGAGGAGTTCAGCCACAGGGTCCAGGCCCTGGTTTACTTGGTGGGTTGTTACAGCAGCTGTAGCAGTGACTGTACTGTGTCTCACTCAGCAGCCATTGATGGCAGCTACACATGAGCTGCTCCCTCTAGCCCTCTCTCTCTCTGCTACATCCAAACCCTTCCCTTCCCTTTGCTCTGCTGCCTCCTCAGCCTTGCTCTTAATTCCCCCAAATGTCAAATACTCGGAGAAATAACACGCCGGTTCAGTCTCCTACATGGGAACGTAGTGTAGTGTACACCGCGAGCATTCTGCCCTATATGATTTGTGCTGCCTGTTTTGGCAGTACAAGGCCGTCCACTGCTCTCAGATATAAATGTTGCTCTTTGATATACACGAGAGCTTAAAAAGGTGAGGGTATTTGCGTTTGCCATCTGACTGAAAATGCTGGGGGTTTTCCTGTAGACCTCAGCACACAGTCCCTCTCTCCTGCTTCTCAAGTCTGAAATCTCCCAGAATATTTGATATGGAGATAAGCTCAAAAAGAGATTTACATATCTGCTTGTTGCACAGCTGCATGTGGTAGGTAAATGTTTAATCAGTAGAGAAGAAAAATGAATTTGGCATCTCAAAAAGGAGGAGCGAAACCAGAGGATGCTTAGAGTTCTATTAGAGGTGTTTTGTCATAACACAGCCTTGGTCTTCAACAGGCAAGAAAGACCAGGAGAAAAGAGCTGCTGCCTGTAATCAGTCTGTTTTATAGGTTAACATTCCCTTCTTACTTATCTAAACCTACTTATTAGATAATGTCATGTTTATAACCTGCGGATGGATGTGTAATGTATACATTGTGAACATTAGAGTTAATATAAAGGGTGACCGATCCGTTTTGTTGACACCTTGTACATGTTGCATTCTGCTCATCAGAATTGTTTGACGTTTAGATTTGCGTGTATTGTTGTGTGTTGTTAGACATTACTGCACTGGTGGAGCTAGGAACACAAGCATTTTGCTACACCCGCAATAACATCTGCTGAGTATGTGCGTGCGACCAATACAATTGGATTGGATTTGATTTGAAGATGGACATTTTAACATTCGTGGTCCAAGTGTATTGGACAAAGCAGTTGTCTGTGTTTCTTGCTGTCTATGTTCTACCTACCAGTACTGATCTATTCTAGTCTCCTGAGCAGCGCATTTAGACAATTCTTCATTGCTTTAAGCTGAAACTTTGCCTCAAGATCTTCTGCGAAATATTCTGTGCATCACTATCGGCCTGGCGTTTTTGATTAATTGTGCTAGACGCTGCTGGCTCGGCTGGGATTGTTGCCTTTCTGCTGCAACCTGCTTGACTTTGAAGGAATGCTGGATGGTAACAGATGGAGAGACTGAAGGAAGGAGTAGCTCCTGCCAAGTCCTTACTGAGGGGGACACAATTCAGGGGGTTAGCTAGCCTAGCTAGCCTACCAGCTACTGCCTGCCTCCTAGGAAGTTAACAACAGTACCACAACTCTGATCCTACCCTAGATACCCTCTTGCTTTCCAGAACAGTTTGGAATGAAATTCCATTTCACTCTTAACTCCCCGTTGTTCATACAGAATACAGTACAGATGTGGGATTTTAACTTGGTCACTCTTTTTCTGTTGAGAATTTGCTGAGGATTTGAGTTTTAAAGAAGCTTCTGAAGTTTGTAATTTACATTTTGAAATTTCAGACTTGATTTGCCCTAATGAAAAATGGAACAACCCCTACAAAAATGTCCATACTGTATGAATATCTATAATTCACATTTCCTGTTGCTGCAGGATTATTTTCCTGCTACAGCAAACTGGCTCAAATGAAGATCCTACATCTGTAGTGGATCTAATCTTCTTTAGATATTCGTACAGTACTAGTACATTCTGGAATGAATTTCCGTTGCATCCTTATGACTGTCGAACAGAGTATTTGGATGAGCATTTTGTACTGAATTGAAAGCTGGTTCTCTCCAAGATGTAGTGCAGCAGCCTGGCCGCTGGTTATCAGTATCTAGAAACATGACGGTGTGTTTGATAACAGGCTGCTCAGTGTAAATGTATTCATTTGGATTGATTCCGTTCTGACTAGAGCTGCCCTATTCCAACAGTACCGTGTGTGTGTCCCCAATGGCACCCTATTCCCTACACAGTGCACTACTTTTGATGGTGTACGACTTTTGACCAGAACCCTATGTAGGGAATAGGTTGCCATTTGGGATGCAGCCTGGGTGTGTCCGTCAGATAGTCTCTTTGCAGCCTCCCTCTCCGTCTGACAGCTAGCAGCATTGATCAGAAGATAAACTGGCAGCCTTTTTGCTCTATAATGGAACTTAATGGTTATGGGCTCCCCATCAAGACCCTTCTCAAAGCAAGAGAAATGGCACCCGTCCTCTATGGGTGATGGCTTGTGAAAATCATTGATGTGAAGAATCACTCCGCACTGTGCGCTTAAAGTCATGGTTATCCCACGGATCGCTATGCTATCTCTGTGCATCATGCATTGGTACTGTGCTCTGCTCTCTCTCTCTCTGCATGTTCATGCAGGAATGATGGAGCTGCGTTCGTTTGTTATTAAGTGCAAAATGTGTAGCGGTTGCATGTGACATTATGTAACGAAAAACAGTCATATGTTTTACTTAAATCAGTATGTGCTAGAGTATACTTGTGCACACTGCATAATGAATTCACCTTCCACCCCCCCATCTTCTTGTCTTTCTCTCTTACAAGCCATCCTCACTTTCTCTCTCTCTCTCTCTCTCTCTCTCTCTCTCTCTCTCTCTCTCTCTCTCTCTCTCTCGCTCTTTCTCACATGCACACACACATACAGAGGGATGTGTACCCTTCGGATAAAAACTGTGATGTCCAGCTCCATTAAGTCCTGGTGAGATGGAGCATGTCTAGTGTCGAATCAGTGTTCCCCCCACACACCCCTCACCCACCCCAGCAGGCAGGGACCAGCAGCCCAGAGACACAGAGGGGGTTTGGGGTTCACTGGGTCCTGTTCCCCCAGGGCTGGCTGGATATAGACTACCTGAGTGGCATGCATTCATTTTCTAAAGCAAGACTCCATCATGGCTAACTGAGTAGAGTGTATCTGGACCGCGAGACTGGGAATACACACACACACACACACACACACACACACACACACACACACACACACACACACACACACACACACACACACACACACACACACACACACACACACACACTTACACACACACACACACACACACACACACACACACACACACACACACACACACACACACACACACACACACACACACACACACACACACACACACACACACACACACACACACACACACACACACACGCACAGGCATGTCTACAGCAAGCCACAAAACAGTTCTGACAGAAACTGGGCAGGAGGTTAATAACAGCACATTCATAGACTGCTGAAGGGCAAAATGTCACTAGCTCACATACAGTAGTTAGATCATTTTGTAGTTTCCATTATTGACATGCCAGTATTTCAAGCACTTGCTTCATCATTTTCCCAGCATTGGAATGCTTGCCACTTATGGTAATGTCACATATATTTCCATATGAGTTAAGCTAATCTACAGGTCCGCTGACTATTTTATACATTCTTCTACTGATCAGACACTGTAGCAACAGGAGGATATGTAGCGGGTGTCAGCCTGCCCTCTGATTGGGTAGCAGAGTGCTGTATCCTATTCATCCCTTCCTGTGGGATTTAAGGGGGGATTACCAGGCCTTTTTGAGTGAAGCTCCAGGATTTGTGCCTGCTTTTCATGAAAGAAGAAAGAATTCTCTTCCTTCTTAAGAATTACACAACCCTCCTCTCTGTCTGTTTGATGACCATTCAGCAGTACTGTATCGGAACAATATTGAAATATAAAAATATACAGTTTACATTATGATTAAGTGCTAAGATTCGAACATATCCTGCTGCAATCAGTGTAGGTAGTCACTCTTGGGGAAAGTTTTTTTGTGGGCTGAAAAACAGGCATGGATGTGTCTACGATGTAATACCTTCACTTTGTATTGATTTTACTCTGGGCCTTGCTGCTGGTGCTGTGCTTCTTTCTGGTGTTGTCAGCTCTATGCCCTGTGATTTTTTTATTTAGAAAATAGTCCTTTGTTTGAGTTGCTTTCTCCGCTAGAACAGTCCAGTATTGAAGGATTTTCTCTTTTCAAGTGTGCTTGGTTGGGATCCGCTGGCCAGAGCGTTTCTCATTCATTTCATTATTTTTGTTGTTCCTGGAAGGTTGTCCTCTTATCCATTTCTGGACTGATGCCCACTCCTCCTCTCTGCCAAGTGTGTTGGCCTTCTCCACCTCTCCTCCTTTGGGCTCTCTCGCTCTCCCACATGTATTTCACACCCTGCCTGGCCGTCTACCGTTCCTTAAGTTTGTAGTCCTATATAAAAGTGTTACGCGTGGCAAGTAATAGAGAAATGATTAATGGATAAGGCATAATGTCGTAAAACATGTGCGAGAGCCATGAATAAGACCAGATATAACACCATATATATCTTCTTTTAGAATAGTGGCGTAATACCAAGTTGAAAATAGTTGCAAAATGATGTTATTAGGTGGGACAAAAAGGCCATACCGTAGGTACAGATGAAGGATCTTAATTTGATCACTCTTTTGTTTCTCAGAATTTTCCTCCACAGCATGGAATCCAAACTTGTAGTGTATTCAAGGTTTAAAAGGGCTTCTAAAGTTTGTAATTACCACTTTAAAATGTCAGACTTGATTTGCCCTAACAAAAAATGCATCAACCCCAACAAAACATTTAAATGTATTATAATCCACATAACAATTCACACATCCTGTTGCTGCAGGATTATTTCCTGCTGTAGCAAACTGTCTCAAATTATGTCATCATGTCACGGCATCTGTATACTTGTTTGAATAGAGAAAGCCATCTTGAAGCTACATTCAGGTAGTGCTATGAATACCACCAATCTATTTACAAAGTCATTTTGTCACATTACGTTTATTCCATAAATTAACACCTTTGTTACTTCATCTATGAAATATGACTTGAATCACCTTTTACAGCATCTGAGTACTACACTTCACTACCATCGGATAAAGAATGATAAAATTCACACTCCCTGCCTATTTCTGCTCTTGCCTGTAGAGGGGCCCTGGCCTGGTCAAAAATGGTGCACCATATAGGGAATAGAGTGCCATTTGGGACGCTGGCGGTTTGAGCACTGAGCAGCAGTCACAACCAGCAAATGGCTTCTCAATCTGTCAAGGGTTTGCCTTGCTATGCGTCTCCACTGTTCCTGCCGCCCGTCCTCAGTGCATATTGCATGACTAGTAATTGCATGACTTGTAAAGCGGTCATAACAATACAGTGAAGCTGCTGACATGCAGGGGGGGAGTCCTCCGTGCCCTGGTGTTGTCATCCGTCATGTGAGAAACAGAGTCGTGAATTCAGCAGGCCCCACTGCGATTCTCCACTGCGAATATTTCATAATACCATTAAAAAAAAACAAGCCTTACCCTCATTGCTTTTAGCCCGGGCATTTAAGAGGCATGGGAAATAAGTGTCCCCGTCTAGTGTGTGGGTAGGCAAACACTTTGTATTATTATCAATAATGGGTCAGTTATAGCTCGGCGGCCAGGGAGAGGAGAGGGAGAGGCAACGCAAGCCCTCTGAATCAGAGAGGTGACGGGGAATGCCTTAATAGGCGATGAAGTTTTAGAAGGGCTCGCTGCGTTGTGGTGGACATCCACATGATTTACCAAAGTTGAGTGTTGTTTAACGCCTCTTTGATTAATCACTCTCTCTCTCGGTCCTGTTATGCTATCTGGGCCTAAGATGTGTTTATTGAGCATGATATGAGGCAGAAACAGAACAGTGAGCCAGCAGGCTAAAACGTATAGGCCACTCCTCAGGCCTGTATCATAGCCTGTCACCCAGCTGGTTTACTGGTTTAGTGGACCAGCAAACGGAATAACTAGGTGTTTTGTTGTGTCAGGTTGGTGGTGGTGGTGTGTTGTCGATGGAGAGGGAGTCTGTGTCTGTGCGTGTCTGCCTTGTGTGTGGAGTTGTGTTTTCATCATTACGTCGCGGCAGTAGTTGACATGTTTACGTGTGCTGTAATCTCCCAGCATCTTCTCTGCTTGTAGAATACACTGGGTCCTCCTGGCTCCTCATACAGGGTTTAGCAGTGGCACAGTCACACTAGAACTCATCAGGCCCCAATTCATCATGATTCGGCCCGAAAAGCGTTCGCCTTTTGAACCCTCCTCTCTGATTGGAATGAGGCATGACTCTGCCTGCGCCCCCTCCACCCTCCATCCTGCCGCGCTCTAGCCCGCCACGTCTGCCCCTGCTCCACTCTTCTCCGCGCTCTGTGCTCACCGCGTGAAATCGATACACTATATCTTTCTTCCTGACCTGCTCGCTGACCCCGATTGCTGCTTTCACACCGAACTGCAATTGGTTTGAACAGCTTTGGCCTGCAGAAAACAAGCAACCCTGAGACACGAGGGTTTGGAAGGCAGCCTGGCGGGTGTGGACTGCGAGGCTTGTGTGGAGTAGCTGTCGGTAGCTCCTCTCTTTATAATATGCGGCTGGATAACCTTGGTCCTGCGTTATAATTATACATCACGTGAAAGGACAAATGCCTTTTATTATTGATCATGGTAAAGGCAAAGGTTCTACCCTGCTCTCCTCCTCTCTTGAAGCTGGGAGCCTCGCTGGGCTTCTTTAAATAAGAACTGGTGACAGGTTTGTAGCTAGTGCCTCTCTCTCTCTCTCTCTCTCTCTCTCCTTATCTTGTACTGATGCACATCACCAAATGGGCTGTAACTTGTACTTTTAATGGAGCTCACAGACAGTCACCAGTTGGTTGCCTGACAACTCAAACGGAATCGCTACATACAGCAGCGGTTTGTGGTGACTTCACACCGAGGGGTGTTGCACAAAACAAAGTCATCAGCGATTGGATCATCTCTAACAAATCAGTGTATCAAAGACAAAAATCCACTTTACTCACGTGTGTTCTGGCTCTGGCCCTACCCATCGGTTTCTAGGACCAATCAGAATGTTTAGAATGTGTTTGCGTTCTAGAAATCGTCAGCGAAGTACTCAGATCCATACTCGTTGCGGAGAAGAAACTAACTTCCGTGGGCGTGGTGTAGCGCTTTGGCCGGAGCAAGTTTGGGTAGTCAGGCAAACCAGTCGGTAAATTACCACAGAGTTTTGTATCAGGGTCACATTGTGCCCCTGAAACGTCTTATTTCTCTTTAATAGAAAGGTCAAGATTGAGTCCTGGTGTTCCCTGCTGTATACAGTCACTGAGGCCAGACGAGGCCTGTGTGTGTGTTTACAGTTACATGATATTACATTCACTGGAGCTCTGAGAACAGGCGCTGCACAGTTGGAATATTGTATTCTCTCTCTCCGTCTCTCTAGGAATGAGCTCACTAAATGGCTTTGCTTGGCCCAGATGGGTTATGGGTCAATAGCATTTCTCTTCTCTTCTCTCACTACATCACAGGGTTCTGTAGACTTCAGCCCGTGTTGTTCTCTGTCTGGACCACATAAACAAGTAAAGGTATTCTCATCATGTGAGTACCAAATGTCCTTGTGCTGAAATAGTAGTTTGGCTGTACTGGTCTGGGGCATAGACCACAGCTACACACTTTAGTGAATCATGTTGGTGCACGATGGAAAAAAGGGTCCGAAAAATCATCTGTTGAATTGTTTTTGCACCAGTGATGCCTTTTTCACTTTTCTCACTATGTGTCATGGGATGTTGTCATGCAGTGCAAATTCGGTTTTGTGTTGATACGCATCTGTGCTATGAATACCTTTATCTTGATTGATTACCTCTGGTCAAAACGTAGTGCACTGTAAAGGGAACAGGGTGCCATTGGGGACTCAGATCAGATTTTCTTCCTGCTTGTCATAATGGGATCTCATGCAGGCTGTTTGCGGAGGTTGGTACCTGTCCAAATTCAACTTGAGGAGCTCATTCCTCCTGGTGGTTTTTCATGACTCCTGTTCTGACTACATCCACTCACATGTATGAAGTATCCTTGATGAGTTCTGCACATGTGTAACACTCTCTGCACATTAGGTGACTGACTCTTTTTCAACTATTCAGTGACTCCCTTTTAACCATTTAGTGCCAGTATACTTCATGCAGTCTGTTATTGTATTTATTTTTGTGTTATACATTGAGATGTATTGTGTTGAGTATAAACTACCGCAACGAGAACGGAATACAAGTCCGCCATGATTAGGGCTGTGGTCACAATCCAAGTGCAAAGGTCCCAACCACTGTTCTGTTTTGGCAGAAATACCATGAATCCCAAACCTCCAGAACAACAAGATGTTGTGTGGACTGGGCAGAATAACACAGAATTCAATTCAGTTGACACTTTGTCTGTCTCTGTCTGTTTGTATTTGCCAATTGAACATTGTGTTTGAAGTTTTATTTCTAGGGAGATGGACAAGATAAATAGTTAACAACCCCTCTTTGATAGTTCAGAGCAGGGATTGAACTGGTGCATAAAGGACAGCTTTCATAGGCCAAGAGGACGTTGGCGACTCACACACACACACACACACACACACACACACACACACACACACACACACACACACACACACACACACACACACACACACACACACACACACACACACACACACACACACACACACACACACACACACACACACACACACACACACACAGAGAGAGAGAGAGAGGAGCAGCCGAAGCAGCTTGGCTTCGATCCTACTCGACACACATCCAAAGCCAGAAAACTACATGCTCTGTCACCCTGTCGCAACCAAACGCCATAAACACACACACACATACACACACTGCGTGCCCGCACACATACCGCACGCACGCACACGCACACACACACACACACACACACACACACACACACACACACACACACACACACACACACACACACACACACACACACACACACACACACACACACACACACACACACACAAACACACGCACACACACACACACACAGAGCAGTGCCTCCTATGTCCCTCCTCCTCTCCACTTTAGACATTCTGCATTTGTTGTACTTACCACTGAATAGCAGGGGCCCAAGTTGTTTCTGGTTACGCATTGAAAGTGAAATGTGACTTCCAGAGCTTGTCATGGATCAGAATGTTGTGCTGGCAATTGTTTAAAAATATTGTTTCGCTATAAAGTAGCCCAGCCATGGTTTTCAGCTGAGCTGCCCAGAGATGGATTGCTTTCTGGAGTTTTTGACAGGTGTAATTGTTAAGGCGTCATCTGTTCTCGTTTGCACAAAAGACATTTTATCCAACTGTAGGACTTGCCTGCTAATCTTTCTCCCATCATTCTATTCTTTGCTTGCCACTAGACAAATCCCCTGTTATTGGACCAGATGGTAGAGAAATCCATTCTCATGATAAGTTGCTGCTAGTTTGCATTTAGATTACCTGCAAGAATTTAACAATTTACTACTCTGCTTCCAACCATAACTTCCCCTTTTCTTAGTATGGATTTGACTTACTTGTAACAAATTATATAAATCTTGATGAGTATGTTAAAAATAAGGGGTAAAGGAACACAGTGAACAGAAACAAACAAATACAGCGACCAGTAATGCGTTTAGACTCTGGCCCAGAGTGCAATAGCAGCATCAATCAGCTAACAACAGAATCATAGAAGCCCAATTTAGAAACTAGTACCTAGACTTCTCACAAAGACTTGAATAACTCACTCTCCTCAAAGGAAAGACTTTTCAGCCCCCTAAACATGTCAAGCTCTTTTCTCTCTGCATAGTAACCGTTTCTAAAAAGAGATTTCAACTGAAAGCGAAACAATTCTGTTTATGCTAAATATGTTTGAAAAACAAAATATTAAAATGAGCTGCATTGTGTAAATGTGACCTTCTTGGATTTCACATCGAGCCGTAGTGGTGGGAAAATTCTAACATTAAATGAACTGTATGTTTCTGGAAATTAAGAAATGATAGTTTAAATGCTTGAAGATGTGTAGAGACAATGTAAACGAGCTTGAACCCATCCCAGGAATAGCTATAAAACATAAAACTCCATGGTTCAGGTGATTAGCCCCTCTACATATCTTCTGAAAGGTGCGTTGTGCATAAATTATCTGTCTTCTTTCTCCGTCTTGTCGAGCGGTGATGAGCGGTCATTTGCATAATCCTTTTAAGGAGTCAAATGATACTGTCATGTAGCAGATTTAACATGCTAGCAAGGAATCTATTGCTTTGCAGCTAATTAGAATATACAGCGCCTTCAGAAAGTATTCACACTCCTTGACTTTTTCCACATTTGGTTGTGTTACAGCCTGAATTGAAAATAGATTAAATTGAGATTTTGTGTCACTTGCCTGCAAACAATACCCCATAATGTCAAAGTGGAATGATGTTTATAGAAATTTCTACAAATGAATTCAAAATTAAAAGCTAGAATGTCTTGAGTCAATAAGTTTTCAACCCCATTGTTATGACAAGCCTAAATAAGTTCAGGAATAAAACTTTGCTTAACAAGTCACATAATAAGTTGCATGGACTCACTCTGTGTGCAATAATAGTGTTTAACATGATTTTTTAATGACTACCTCATCTCTGTACCCCACCCATACAATTATATGTAAGGTCCCCCAGTCGAGCAGTGAATTTTAAACACAGATTCAAACACAAAGACCAGGGAGGTTTTCTAATGCCTCGCAAAGAAGGGCACCTATTGGTAGATGAGTAAAAAAGCAGACATTGAATATCGCTTTGAACATGATGAAGTTATTAATTACACTTTGGATGGTGTATCAATACACCCAGTCACTACAAAGATACAGGGATCCTTCTTAACTCAGTTGCCCGAGTGGAAGGAAACCGCTCAGGGATTTCACCATGAGGCCAATGGTGACTTTTACAGAGTTACCGAGTTGAATGAGTGTGTTCGGAGAAAACTGAGGATGGATCAACAACATTGTAGTTACTCCAAAATACTAACCTAATTGACAGAGTGAAAGGAAGGAAGCCTGTACAGAATGCAAAGGCGCTAAAGTAATACTGCAAAACATTTGGCAAAGCAATTCACTTTTTGGCAAATCCAATACAACACATTACTGAGTACCACTCTCCATATTTTCAAGCATAGTGGTGGCTGCATCATGTTATGGGTATGCTTGTAATCATCAAGGACTAGGGAGTTTTTCAGGATAAAAAAGAAACATAATGGGAGCTAAGCACAGGTAAAATCCGAGAGGAAAACCTGGTTCAGTCTGCTTTCCTCCAGACACAGGACAATAACCTAAAACTCAAGGCCAAAAATACCCTGGAGTTGCTCACCAAGATGACATGAATGTTCCTGAGTGGCCGAGTTACAGTTTTGACTTAAATCTACTTGAAAATCTATGGCAAGACTTGAAAATGGCTGTCTAGCAATGATCAACATCCAACTTGACAGAGCTTGAAAATGTAAAAAATAATAATGTGCAAATATTGTACAATCCCGGTGTGCAAAGCTCTTAGATATTTACCCAGACAGATTATAATCTGTAATCAATGCCAAAGGTGATGCTAACATGTGTTGACTCAGGGGTGTGAATACTTATGTAAATTAGATATTTATGTATTTCATTTTCAATACATTTCAAAAATGTCTAAAAGCATGTTTTCACTTTTTCATTATGGGGTATTGTGTGTAGATGGGTTAGAAAACACTTGTATTTATGTGGAATAAGTGTGGAATAAGTGAAGGGGTGTGAATACTTTCTGAAGGCACTGCACATAACAGCACATTTCAATTTTTACTGCTGCTGCTCAATTCCTTCTCTCAGCCACAGAGAAACAGTTCAATAAATACTGTCCTTTTCATGCCCACAAAACAATTTGAATGTGGTAATGAGTGGTTTCTCTGAAATTCCTGGAGGTTTAACTCTCTTAGTCGTTTCAGGCTGGAGTGGAAATGGAAACTCAACATGATTAAGGGAAGGAGGCCTCAGAGGGCCCAGGGGGCTCTGGAGTTGTTGAATATTGAACATGTTCACATCGTTGTCATACTCAGATATTTATATATTGATAGCCAATGACACTAAGTCGTATGTTACAGTGGAAGTAGTTACTGTAACATGTTGTGAATTGTCATAGTGTAGTTATCTTTTGTCCCAATGCATGTCACATTGTAGTCTGCAGAGCTTGTTTTCAGAATGCTTGCCATATAGTTGCTTATACAGTGTGTAAAAACTCCTAGTACCGTAAAAGTAAACTTAGTTTGAAGATGAATTGCAGCTTTATGCAAAATTGGTCATTCAGATATATTTCATAAGCAGGCTTATTGGGCAAGTAAATGCCTCCAACCAGGTCTGGAAAATCTGAAATCATGCCTATTTCCCAAATGGCAACATATTACGTATATTGTACGTCCCAAATAGCAACATATTCCCTATATAGTGCACTACATTCAAACAGAGCCGTATGGGCCCTGGTCAAAAATAGTGCACTATATAGGAAATAGGGTGCCATTTGAGACACACATCTGGAAACACAGGAGTTAAAATGCCCTGCTGCAAGTGTACACTAATGGAAAACTCAGTTCAGCTGCATACAGTCATGTTTAATACCCTTGATTTATGGTTGAAGGAGAAGATTTACATCAGAACATAAACTCATTTTGGAAAGGACACCATCTTATCACCTCAATTTTTCCTACCCTTCAACCATATCGAAAGAATCCACAAGTTGTTGCTGTAGTATATTCCTCTTGACCTCTTCATAAGGGACTCCAAAAAAATCATTTTGTTACTTTGAACATATTTTTGTTTTTATACAGTGGTGGAGGGCAATCTTTACCCGAGCTTGGTGTCATATTCCATATTGGGCAATATTAGGGTTCTGCTGTGCTGCACAGACAGAGGCTGCGTCCCACATGTCAACCTATTCCTTTTATAGTGCACTACTTTTGACCAGGGCCCTATAGGCTTTAGAGCACCACATAGGGAATAGAGTGCCATTTGGGATACGTCCAGGGACCAGGTCACCAGATAGCTGGATGGATGCTGAGGTAGTCTACTTATCACACCTCTTGTTTTCCCCTTGAATCCTCCAAACCAACAGGAAATTGAACACGCACAGACAGAGCAGTCTGTGTACCTTACCTCCACTCTTTATTTCAAAATGGATATCTCTAATGAAAATCAGAGGGGTCAGGAGGAGCAATAAAGGTTTGGCTGAGAGGCCTCTGGGAGCGACACGTTGTAATCATCTGATTTGGACGTTTTGGGGCCCCATCAGTTGATTATTTGGGCCTCCTCCCAAATGGCACCTTATTCCCTATTTAGTGCACTACTTTTGACCAGGATCCATAGGTACTGCCCTGTGCAGGTAATAAGGCTCCATTTGGGACGTAGCCTTTGCCTGGATGTGGTGCTCAACGCAGCATCCTCACTACACACAACTCCTGATCCCCATCTGAAATCAAGGACAAATTGGCAACTCAACAGACTGAATAGAATAGTGTAGTTAGGGATGGAGAAAGTCAAAATGGTCACACTCACACTAATTGCGATTAGAGCCATACTTTGATTCCCTTCTTCCCACCATTATTTGGCTTGGGCCTCTCTGTGTTGCCTTGCCATCATTAAATATCATGATTTTCTTGTCACTCGTCTCTCCCCATCGCTTCTCTTAGTATTTCTTCTGCTCCTCTTCCCTGTTATTATTTCAGTCAGTATTTAGTACGCCATTCAGTCAAGGTCATTGCTTTTGCGCTTGTGTGCTACCTACACATGCAGTCAGTGCCAGCCCTAGCATTTTGGGGGGCCCTAAGCCAGAAATTGATCCGTGGAACTACAAAAGGCACGGTCGCCAGGTGCCCACAAAGTCTAAGACTTTACTGGGATGCCTGGTCCCTATCGGGAGATGCAGTATTTACGGTATACTGAGGAGTCTAGGAAAACAACTCTCTTTGCTCTGCTCCTTCCCAGACCTGAGACACCTCACAGTGTAGAGCTGAGAAGTTCAGTCAAAATACAGTACTATTGGAAAATATGTGGCCATAGTTTTACAGTCACTACGTACTAGAGGTCGACCGATTATGATTTTTCAACGCCGGTACCGATACCGATTATTGGAGGGCCAAAAAAGCCGATACCGATTAATCGGACGATTTTTTAAATTTATTTGTAATAATGACAATTGCAACAATACTGAATGAACACTTATTTTAACTTAATATAATACATCAATTTAGCCTCAAATAAATAATGAAACATGTTCAATTTGGTTTAAAATAATGCAAAAATAAAGTGTTGGAGAAGAAAGTAAAAGTGCAATATGTGCCATGTAAGTAAGCTAACGTTTAAGTTCCTTGCTCAGAACATGAGAACATATGAAAGCTGGTGGTTCCTTTTAACATGAGTCTTCAATATTCCCAGGTAAGAAGTTTTAGGTTGTAGTTATTATAGGAATTATAGGACTATTTCTCTCTATACCATTTGTATTTCATATACTTTTGACTATTGGATGTTCTTATAGGCACTTAAGTATTGCCAGTGTAACAGTATAGCTTCCATCCCTCTCCTCGCTCCTACCTGGGCTCGAACAAGGAACACATCGACAACAGCCACCCTCTAAGCAGCGTTATCCATGCAGAGCAAGGGGAACAACTACTCTAAGTCTCAGAGCGAGTGACGTTTGAAATGCTATTAGCACGCACCCCGCTAACTAGCTAGCCATTTCACATCGGTTACACCAGCCTAATTTCGGGAGTTGATGGGCTTGAAGCACAGCGAAGAGCTTCTGGAAAAATGCAGGAAAGTGCTGTTTGAATGAATGCTTACGAGCCTGCTGCTGCCTACTACTGCTCAGTCAGACTGCTCTATCAAATCATAGACTTAGTTATAACATAATAACACACAGAAAAACGAGCCTTAGGTCATTAATATGGTCGAATCCGGAAACTATCATCTCGAAAACAAGACGTTTATTCTTTCAGTGAAATACGGAACTGTTCCGTATTTTATCTAACGGGTGGCAACCCTAAGTCTAAATATTCCTGTTACATTGCACAACCTTCAATGTTATGTCATAATTACGTAAAATTCTGGCAAATTAGATCGCAATGAGCCAGGAGGCCCAAACTGTTGCATATACCCTGACTCTGCGTGCAATGAACGCAAGAGAAGTGACACAATTTCACCTGGTTAATATTGCCTGCTAACCTGTATTTCTTTTAGCTAAATATGCAGGTTTAAAAATATATACTTCTGTGTATTGATTTTAAGAAGGGCATTGATGTTTGTGGTTAGGTACACATTGGAGCAACGATACGCACCGCATCGATTATATGCAACGCAGGACACGCTAGATAAACTAGTAACATCATCAACCATGTGTAGTTAACTAGTGATTATGATTGATTGTTTTTTATAAGATAAGTTTAATGCTAGCTAGCAACTTACCTTGGCTTCTACTGCATTCGCGTAACAGGCAGGCTCCTCGTGGAGTGCAATGTAATCAGGTGGTTAGAGCGTTGGACTAGTTAACTGTAAGGTTGCAAGATTGAATCCCCGAGCTGACAAGGTAAAAATCTGTCGTTCTGCCCCTGAACGACGTAGTTAACCCACCGTTCCTAGGCCGTCATTGAAAATAAGAATGGGATCTTACTGACTTTATTTAACTACTGACTTGCCTAGTTAAATAAAGATTAAATAAAGGTGTAAAATAAAAAATCGTCCAAATCGGTTTTCAAAAATACAGCTTTCCGACTGTTATATACAGTACGTACAGTACTGTATATTCAGCCTGTCAGCCACAGACAGCCATTGGATGGCTGTAAACATATAGCAGGCAGTATGATCTTAGTTCAGAGTTGCCTTCTGAAGAGAGGCTTGCTGCTGTGTTGTGATTTAAACAGCTAAACGGCGGCTTGCTGGACGCCCCCCCCCCCCCCCCGCGCGAAATGCTCTTCTGAACAGGAGGCCCTGCCGTGTTTGACGTCTTTACTAATTTGACATGGAGTTAAGAAACCTCATGACTCTTACAGCTAGTGATGTTGAGGGCCATGTTCTCCATACCACAAACATAGCTGCTCTTTGACTTTCACTTTACAGTAACATAGTGGCCAGCCCAGCCCAGGCCCCAGCTACGGTAAGAGAGCTGGGATGGATAACGGCTCACAGTGTTTTTCTACTTTAAAGCCTTACAGTTGGTTTTGTGGTTATCCCTCTGACACGTGTGGAGGTAGCCCAGTCCAGCCTGCTTTCCCTTTCCCTGTCTGGTTGCCAGCATTAGCCTCAGCCAGCAAATCATTACACACGGAACCCTGCCAAAGTTTTAAATACCAGAAAATAACACCATTTACCACATGCAGGGCAATTATTTCTGTGAAAAATTACCCAGGGTTTTTTATTTGTGATAAACCCTCTTTCTTAGCGGAGAAAGACGATGCACAGCCGGCCCTTTCAGGTCTGAGCGGAGGACTCATTAATATTTATGGCCTGCTTTGCAAAGAAACATTGATAAGCTGGCTGGTTGAATATTAAGTTTGACTTTATTTAAAAACGCATTAAAAAATATTCAACAAATTAAAGAAGGGACTTTTTTCATATTCTTTTGAAAAAAGGTAAAGGAAAGCATTGGAAGCTTTGTAAAGAGGTTAAATAGCTCAGTCAGAGGAAGCAGCAGGAGGAGTGGGACTTCAAGATGTGTAGAAATACGTACACAATAGGATGGCAGTTGATATAGTTGAGCTGTTGATTATTCTGAAAGGCAATGTAAATGTATACTGTCATCACACCGACACACACCGGCGCACGCACGCACGCACGCATGCACGCACGCGCGCACGCACGCACACACACACACACACATAAACTCTTTTACTGACACCTCAGGGTTCAGTCCTGTCTACCTACCCTCAGGATGTCTTCAGGAGAGATAGAGAGAGAGAGGCTAACCTTGAGTTGTCCAGAGAGGAACTGAGCTGACGTACCATGCTTTATTCCAGCTAGAAATGTCAACAAGTAGACTGTTTGTACTGTACTTGGGCTATGCTGTGTGATATTATTGAGCAGTTGGAGATGTCTCACATGCACTGAATACTCCTATCACTGCTGACTTATTTTTCAATTCATATGTACTTACGTAGTTATTATTAACATGTACATTATATTTACAGATCCTTCATTGGAAGTCGTTGGTACTTTACAGTCTACACATGCTATTTATCCACCTGCTCATTAACTGAATGTTATAAACTGACCAGCCCTACTGTATCTATCTTTGTAGGGAAATTAAAACCCTACACCCTTTCTGCATGGAGGGATCAGAGGAGGAGGCCATAGTTGATGCCCAATTCATGTCCAAATTCCCCCAGTAAGTTGGAAGTCTTATTTCACACATTCATTTAGGACATTAAGCGGTTTTAAAACATTGTTTATTTATACCACCAAGGTCATTTTGAGTGCCTGCGTAGATGTTCATGTCCTTTGATACTTGTCAGCCTGGCATAGTGCTGCTTACGAAACCAAGTCAATGAACGGAGCAACAATAAACCTCTTTGAAGAGAACGCGAGATAGAGAGAGAGAGAGAGAGAGAGAGAGAGAGTGAGAGAGAGAGGGAGAGAGAGAGACAGTGAGAGAGAGAGACAGTGAGAGAGAGAGACCGTGAGAGAGAGAGAGACAGTGAGAGAGAGAGAGAGAGAGAGAGAGAGAGAGAGAGAGAGAGACAGTGAGAGAGAGAGAGAGAGAGACAGTGAGAGAGAGAGAGAGAGAGAGAGAGACAGAGAGAGACAGAGAGAGACAGAGAGAGAGAGACAGAGAGAGAGACAGAGAGAGAGAGACAGAGAGAGAGAGAGAGAGAGAGAGAGAGAGAGAGAGAGAAAGAGAGAGAGAGAGACAGAGAGAGAGAGAGAGCGAGAGAGAGAGAGAGAGAGAGAGAGAGAGAGAGAGAGAGAGAGAGAGAGAGAGAGAGAGAGAAGTGTTAGCTGATGAATGAGGGGCTTGTAGTCATGTACTTTGTCTGATTTCTCACTCTCCCCCTGCAAGCGGTTTCATCAGCTGTGCGAAATCCGATTCAGATATGATTCTCCTCTGGTAATAGAGAGGGCAGCACAGCCAGGGACACCAATCCTGGTTTGAGATTTAAATGTAAACCTCTAGAAGCTGTTAAAGAAAAGACAAGTTATTCTATCACCCCACTGTAACTTAGGCAGGAAAAGAGGAAGTCACTATAGTCAGTCAGGGGTAGGTGTGATGCTGGGTTCCAGATAACAGGGCATGTAAATTAGCTGATAGCTGGCGCTGATGCCTGTCCGCTAGCAGTGGGACTGTGGAGAGAATTGAGTCCCCCACTGAGAGTATAGGGATGAAGCAGGATGTTCTCTCTCTGTCTCTCTCTCTGTCTCTCTCTCTCTCTTTCTCTCTCTGTCTCTCTCTCTCTGTCTCTCTCTCTCTACCTCTCTCTACCTCCCTCTCTACCTCTCTCTACCTCTCTCTCTACCGCTCTCTCTCTCTCTCTCTACCTCTCTCTCTACCTCTCTCTGCTCTCTCTCTACCCCTCTCTCTCTCTTTCTCTCTCTACCTCTATCGCTCTACCTCTTTCTGCTCTCTCATCTCTATTTTTCTCTCTCTCTGCTCTCTCTCTACCTCTCAAATCCACCCCCTCTCAATTCAATTCAATTCAATTCAAGGGTCTTTACTGGCATGGCAAACATATGTTAACATTGCCAAAGCAAGTGAAGTAGATAATATACAAAAGTGAAAAAAACATAAAAATGAACAGTTAACATTACACTCACAGAAGTTCCAAAAGAATAGACATTACAAATGTCGTATTATGTATATCAACAGTGTTGTAACGATGTACAAATGGTTAAAGTACAAAAGGGAAAATAAATAAGCATAAATATGGGTTGTATTTACAATCTTGAGAGCCATGTCTGCCTACGGCGGCCTTTCTCAATAGCAAGGCTATGGTCACTGAGTCTGTACATAGTCAAAGCTTTCCTAAAGTTTGGGTCAGTCACAGTGGTCGGGTATTCTGACACTGTGTACTCTCTGTTTAGGGTGAAATAGCATTCTAGTTTGCTCAGGTTTTTTGTTAATTCTTTCCAATGTGTCAAGTAATTATCTTTTAGTTTTCTCATGATTTGGTTGGGTCTAATTGTGTTGCTGTCCTGGGGCTCTGTGGGGTGTGTTTGTGTTTGTGAACAGAGCCCCAGGACCAGCTTGCTTAGGGGACTCTTCTCCAGGTTCATCTCTCTGTAGGTGATGGCTTTGTTATGGAAGGTTTGGGAATCGCTTCCTTTTAGGTGGTTGTAGAATTTAACGTCTCTTTTCCGGATTTTGATAATTACAGGTATCGGCCTAATTCTGCTCTGCGTGCATTATTTGGTGTTCTACGTTGTACACAGAGGATATTTTTGCAGAATTCTGCATGCAGAGTCTCAATTTGGTGTTTGTCTCGTTTTGTGAATTCTTGGTTGGTGAGCAGACCCCAGACCTCACAACCATAAAGGGCAACAGGGTTTTCAACTGATTCAAGTATTTTCAGCCAGATCCTAATTGGTATGTCGAATGTTATGTTCCTTTTGGTGGCATAGAAGGAAGGCTCTTCTTGCCTTGTCTCTCAGCTCGTTCACAGCTTTGTGGAAGTTACCTTTGGCGCTGATGTTTAGGCCAAGATATGTATAGATCTTTTTTGGAACACCATTATTTTTGTCTTACTGAGATTTACTGTCAGGGCCCAGGTCTGGCAGAATCTGTGCAGAAGAGCTAGGTGCTGCTGTAGCCCCTCCTTGGTTGGTGACAGAAGCATAAGATCATCAGCAAACAGTAGACATTTGACTTCAGATTCTAGTAGGGTGAGGCCGGGTGAATATGTGGTCTGTCGTACGATAATTTGGTAAAGAGCCAATTTGACATTTGCTCAGTGCATTGTTTTCACTGAGGAAATGTACGAGTCTACTGTTAATGATAATGCAGAGGATTTTCCCAAGGTTGCTGTTGACACATATCCCACAGTAGTTATTGGGGTCAAATTTGTCTCCACTTTTGTGGGTTGGGGTGATCAGTCCTTGGTTCCAAATATTGGGGAAGATGCCAGAGCTAAGGATGATGTTAAAGAGTTTTAGTATAGCCAATTGGAATTTGTTGTCTGTATATTTGATCATTTCATTGAGGATACCATCAACACCACAGGTCTTTTTGGGTTGGAGGGTTTTTAATTTGTCCTGTAGCTCATTCAAGGTATTTGGAGAATCCAGTGTGTTCTGGTAGTCTTTAATAGTTGATTCTAAGATTTATATTTGATCATGTAAATGTGTTTGCTGTTTGTTATTTGTTATAGAGCCAAAAAGATTGGAGAAGTGGTTTACCCTTACATCTCCATTTTGGATAGATAACTCTTCATGTTGTTGTTTGTGGAGCGTTTTCCAATTTTCCCAGAAGTGGTTAGAGTCTATGGATTATTCAATTACATTGGGCTGATTTCTGACGTGCTGTTCCTTCTTTTTCCGTAGTGTATTTCGGTATTGTTTTAGTGATTCACCAGAGTGAAGGCGTAGACTCAGGTTTTCTGGGTCTCTATGTTTTTGGTTGGACAGGTTTCTCAATTTCTTTCTTAGATTTTTGCATTCTTCATCATACCATTTATCATTGTTGTTCATTTTCTTCGGTTTTCTATTTGAGATTTTTAGATTTGATAGTGAAGTTGAGAGGTTGCATATACTGTTAAGATTTTCTACTGCCAAGTTTACACCTTCACTATTACAGTGGAATGTTTTGTCCAGGAAGTTGTCTGAAAGGGATTGAATTTGTTGTTGCCTAATATTTTTTGGTAGGTTTCCAAACTACATTCCTTAGTATTTCCAAACTACATCTATAGCATTTCTTAATGTTACTCAGTTCCTTTGGCTTTGATGCCTCATGATTGAGTATTGCTCTGTTCAAGTAGACTGTGTTTTTGCTGTGGTCTGATAGGGGTATCAGTGAGCTGACTGTGAACGCTCTGAGAGACTCTGGGTTGAGGTCAGTGATAAAGTAGTCTACAGTACTACTGCCAAGAGATGAGCTATAGGTGTACCTACCGTAGGAGTCCCCTCAAAGCCTACCATTGACCATGTACATACCCAGCGTGCGACAGAGCTGCAGGAGTTGTGACCCATTTGTGTTGGTTATGCTGTCAAAGTTGTACCTGGGGGGGGGGGCAAATGGGGGAGGGAATGCTTTCACCTCCAGGCAGGTGTTTGTCCCCCTGTGTGCTGAGGGTGTCAGATTCTTGTCCGGTTCTGACATTTAGGTCGCCACAGACTACATGTCCCTGGGCCTGGAAATTATTGATTTCCCCCTCCAGGATGGAGAAGCTGTCTTTATTAAAGTATGGGGATTCTAGTGGGGGGATATAGGTAGCACACAGGAGGACATTTTTTTCTGTTGAGATCATTTCCTTTTGAATTTCTAGCCAAATGTAAAATGTTCCTGTTTTGATTAATTTAATGGAGTGAGTTAAGTCTGCACTGTACCAAATTAGCATAGCCCCTGAGTTCCTTCCCTGTTTCACACCTGGTAGTTTGGTGGATGGGACTATCAGCTCTCTGTAACCTAGAGGGCAACCAGTGGGTCCATCTCCTTTATACCAGGTTTCTTGTAGGATGACAATGTCTGTATTTCAGATTTTTTTGATGAAGTCCTGGTTCCTGCTCTTTAGGCCAAAGGCAGCTGACCTCAGGCCTTGGATATTCCAGGATGAGATAGTGAAGACTTTGTGTTCCATAAAGTGTCCAATGTTGGTCGTGTGGTTTGGCCTCAGGCCAGTAAGTGGGAGCAGAGCCTGCTGAGCATCTGGTACATGCCATTGGCTTGGAGTGGGGGTAAGAGTAGGGGTTGGGCCTGTTTGCCTGCTCACAGCCTGGGCGAATGTGTGACTTCCATGTTGAGGCCCTCTTTGCGGGGGTGGGGTGCATGGGGTGGGCAGGAGGGGCATAGGTCTGATCTGAGGGGGCCTAAAAGGGGTGTGGGCATGGATGACTTGGGGGGGGGGGTGTTGATTGGTTGGGGTGGGGGTGTGTATGTGGTTGGTGGTGTTGTGGTCTGGATGTAGGTCCTCTCCTCGCTGGTCTGGGCGGGGTGTCTATTGATCTGTTGTCTCTGTGTTGGGGCTGCGTTTGAGAGCGATGTCCTTTAGAGTACGGGCAAAGGTGGGCACTGCTGCCTTGTATAGGTGGACCTGGTCATAGAGGATGTTCAAGCATTTACCCGCTGTATGGTATCAGGGTGGAGATAACCACTTGTGCGTTGGGGAAAGTAGAAGAAGCTTTCTCAATCACTCCCTTCCCTGCTGTGTTCTCAGGTCGTTTGTGCCTGTGTGTATTATTATGTGGCTGGGTGAACCTAGTTGGTCCTCAGACAGAAGGTCTAGGGCGCGCTGGGTGTTTGGACACCAGAGTTTAGACTCTGTTCCCTTCATCCATCAGAGCAGATTCATCATGCCTCTGACACTTATCTCCCTCACTAGCTTTAAGCACCAGCTGCCAGAGCAGCTCACAGATTACTGCACCTGTACATAGCCCATCTATAATTTAGCCCAAACAACTACCTCTCGCCCTACTGTATTTATTTATTTATTTATTTTGCTCCTTTGCACCCCATTATTTATATCTTTACTTTGCACATTCTTCTACTGCAAATCTACCATTCCAGTGTTTTACTTGCTATATTGTATTTACTTCGCCACCATGGCCTTTTTTTTGCCTTTACCTCCCTTATCTCACCTCATTTGCTCACATTGTATATACTTATTTTTTTCTACTGTAGTATTGACTGTATGTTTGTTTTACTAGATGTGTAACTCTGTGTCGTTGTATGTGTCGAACTGCTTTGCTTTATCTTGGCCAGGTCGCAATTGTAAATGAGAACTTGTTCTCAACTTGCCTACCTGGTTAAATAAAGGTGAAAGAAAAAAAGAAACTCCCCCTCTCTTGCCAGCCATTCAGATGAGTCCTTATAAAGAGAGAACCAGAGCAGAGCTGTGTTGCCCACAGGGAGAGCTCTAACTGACCATGACTGCAAAATGCTGCTCACTCAAAGTTCTTCTGCTTTCCAGACATATTGCTAGGCAGGGCTTCATTATATGTACTCTTTTATCTTTGTTTATGGAACATGTGTGGTATTGGTAGAGGGAGGCAGGGGGATATTTTTCTCTGTCCAATAAGAGTTGTCATCATATGAGGAATGGAGGGGAAGGAGAGAGGGCGAGAGAGAGAGAGAGACAGAGACAGAGAGAGAGAGAGAGAGAGAGGGCGAGAGTTAGTGAGAGAGAGTGAGAGAGAAAGAGAGAGAGAGTTAGTGAGAGAGAGAGAGAGAGAGAGAGGGAAGGAAGGAAGGAAGGAAGGAAGGAAGGAAGGAGTCCTCTTCTTTCCTCCCCTCTCCCCTGCTTGCAGTTATTTGGCAGAAAGCCTCATCACTATGTCAACACAGTAACACACTCTCTCTCTCTCTCTCTCTCTCTCTCTCTCTCTCTCTCTCTCTCTCTCTCTCTCTCTCTCTCTCTCTCTCTCTCTCTCTCTCTCTCTCTCTCTCTCTCTCTCTCTCTCTCTCCACTTCTCTCTTCAACACATTACTTCTTGACCAGAGGTACTGTACAGCTCTCTGTTCAACACTTGGCTGGACCAGGACCAGAGCTACTATAGAGCTAAGAGGTTTTGCTGGTCAGCAGGGCCCTAACAGAGGCCCAGGGCCCACAGCTTTCCCTGGTCAGTCCATGATGTGGCCCTAACGATAGGGTCTCTTCACTCTTCACACAGATTTGAGTGGGTCTGAGGGAGATGGCTGGCTGGCCTGGCTGGCTGGTGCCGCTGATGCTAGCTGATGCCAGATCTGTAGCCGTTACGGTGTCACTGGCAGCACTTTACCAGAGGTTAATTGGTTGTAGATAAACTGTTTTGTGCTGGCCATTGGTCAAGATCTGACACATTCCTGATCAGTTTCCAGACTCTGGATAATAATAATATAGTTTTCTAGAAGACTAGCCTCCATTGCAGTGCACCTGGCTGGTGGTTAAGCTTCTTTCTCCTCCACTCTGTCAGGTGTTTGTTCTAACAGAGAGGATGTGTACCTTCTGTAATCTCCCCAAGTGGGGAGAAAAAAGGACAAATCATTTGATTGGTATTTTATTGTTCATTAGTAAGCTTAATACACCAGAAGTAGTGACAAGTTTGTTGTGTCAAATTCCGGTTTGATCTCTGCTTGTCGTGACACGAACCCACAGAATCAATTCCCAGACGATGAAAGCAGCAGTCTGCGCCAGAGTTGTACACTGTTTCCACATCTCTGCTGCAGCCTGCAGGGCCCTGACACGCACCCTCTCCTCTCCTTCGCTCTCTAAATCCTCTTCATGCTGTTTCTTTCTGTGTATAATCCACAATTAAGGTGAGATTGCAGACCTTGTAGTTAATACTACGGCATGGCGCTCCAGCATGGGGGAATATTTTGTATATTTTTAGAAACCGTTGCTACCAGCGATGCAAAGCAGAAGGAAATTGCAGGTCTCAGATGAATTGTATGTGGTGGCATGTTTTATTAAAAGGTTGTCAACAAAATGAGCAAGGAGACTTGTTCTAGGACCTTTAGGCTACTTGTATTCTGCTGAGCTAGTTTTATCGCAAACCAGCAATTACATGTTAAAATGTAAATGGTTTGTTGTCAGCAGAGCTGCAGTTGCAGATGTAGCATCTTGATTTGAGCCAGTTTGCTACAGCAGGAAAGTAATCCTGCAGCAACAGGACATTTATGAATTTTTATGTGGATTGTAATTAATGGATTTTTTTGTTGTTGTAGGTTTTGATACAAGTCTGACATTTCAAAGTGGAAATTGCAAACTTCAGAAGTCATTTTAAACCTCAACAACACTACGTTTGACATGTATTGCATTGCAGGAAAGTTCTCCTCAAATGAAGATCTGACAACTCTAGCTTCAGTATGCATTGTGTTACTGAAAAGGATTAACTGTCAAATGCCTAATTGTGCTTGTATGTTAATCAGAGGTGTTTAAATACATGTCAAAACCTCTTTTCACTATCTCTGAGAATAGTCTAAATCCATTTACAATTGTTGAAATACATTTAAAATAATTCAAAATCACAATTTACTTTTTGTTATGGTTGCACTATGTAAAACATGACTAAATCTCAGGCCACTTTATAACAGTCAACATTCAGGCTAGTCAAAGTCAGTAAGGCTGATGTGCTTATATCACTCTGCAAAACTCTATGTCAACAGATTATTATGTCCTCCGTCAGATAACGCCACGATGAGATACGTTCACATTCTCCTCGGGAGATCAGATGAGAAGACAGCCTACGGTATTTCATCAGGGGGTTCTTTCTAGTGGTCATCAGCTGTAGTCTGCCAGCCATAGGGAGCCTGCTAGTGGCAGGGAGGCTGTAGGAGCATTACTGTGTGACTGGCTGCTGAACCTGCAGGCTGTCTGTTCGTCGGGTGATGAGACTGAGAGACTGAGAGGAGGAAGCTGTTTCACAGGGAATGTCTAATCTGTGTGACTGGGAGTCATGCTGGGCACTGAGCATCCCTCTCTCTCTCAGCTCCAACACTCCCTTCCTTCCTTCCTTCCTCCATCACACCCATCCTGACAGTCTCTCTCTCTCTCTCTCTCTCTCTCTCTCTCTCTCTTTCTCTCTCTTTCCCCACCCCCTCTCACCAGCCCTCTCTCTCAGCTCCCTCCCTCCCTCCCAATCCCTTCCCTCCTCCCTGCTCAGGGAACGCTTAAGAACCCCATAGCTCCCCAGCGCCGGTGTTCATGTCATTCACGGTCTCCGAGACATGTCGCCCCCCCCCCCCCCCCCCCCCCTGTCTCCCCATCCCAAATAAACACGCTCGCCATCAAAGGAAGCTGATTCTAGAATTTGATAACATCATGTTCTCTTTGCAGAGAAACCATATAGAGCCATGCAAATGAATGGTCCTGACTGATTGGTCCTGGATATTTCAGGTGCTCTGAGCATCCCTTTCCTCTCACTCTGGATTGACATGCATAAATACAGTAATGCATAAATACATACGTAATATATGTTAAGGCATCTCCAGATGTTTTATTTTATGAGGGCAGGAACTTGGCCCTTTCTATCTAATCGGTTGCGGCAAAATGACACTCCATGCAAATGATGGTTGAGGTTGTTTGCCCTCAAATATTTCCTGTAAAAAGAAAAGGCGGAAGAGAGGCGATGAGATGGCACTCTAATTGGTGCGGAAGCTATTTGGCTGCATTCCAGCTGTATCAATTGCTTTTCTGCTGCTTTTCTCAAGTAATGGCTTGTAATTGTTATTCTTCAGATTTTATTAACGAGCTACAGACAGAGAAGCCTTGATTTGCTCCAGTAGCACACAGACAATAATTATAATGGCACCTCTACTTGACGTGATTTCAGAACGAACGCAGGCGGCTCAGGACAATGATGCAGCTCAGCTCCCTGATGCAGTCAATAACCAAATCTTATTTTCCATCTCTTCCTCCCTCCTTCCTTCCCTCCCTCCCTCCCTCCCTCCTTCCCTTCTTCCCTCCTGCCGTGACTGACACTCTCCCAGAACCACTCTAGCCTTGCTGCATCGCCCTGCAAATCAAATATGACAGGGAATATTGTTGGCATAATGGAGAATCGCAGGAGAAAGTACCACTGTACACACACAAATAGCTCAGGGCTTAATTGAACATCGCTGCCTCTGACCTGGACCCAGCCACAGGTCCAGGCTAATAGACCTAGTAGTATTCCTACTGCTACAGATAGAGATAGGTAGTGTACTGTACTGAGCTGGGCGGCAGCTGTGGTCAACATATCTCTCTCTCTCTCTCTCTCTCTCTCTCTCTCTCTCTCTCTCTCTCTCTCTCTCTCTCTCTCTCTCTCTCTCCCTTTCTCTCTCTCTCCCGTTCTCTATCTCTCTTGCTCTCTCTCCCTTTCTCTCCCTTTCCGTTTCTCTCTCTTTGTCTCGCTCACTCTCTCTCTCTCTCTCTCTCTCTCTGTCCCCCCTCTCTCCCTTTCCCTGTCCCCCTCTCGCTCTCTCCATGTCCCTCTCTCTCTCTGTCTCTCAGTACTTATACATCTAGAGTCACTGTATTTTGAAGTACCTCCTAATAGTAATCAGTAGGAACTGATTATGTTTTATGTTTTCTGATTAATGTTTTTGTTCCTCTGTGCATATTGTGAAGGCTCAAGTTGAGGTTCTGACAGATTTATCGTGAATTGTCCCCTGGAATTCAATATGTATTTACTGTATATTCAGCATAGCTCCATCTGCATATCAGACACTTTACACTTGAATATTACTTAAATATTATTTGAAGTCGCTCTTTCAAGAGCAAGGCAGACAAAGCTAGAGAGCAAACAACACTTCTTTTAACTGGGTTTTATTTTTGCCGTCTGTACTGCTTTTGTCACGTCTTAGAACTTTCAAAAGTTGGACTTTCTTTTCAACAGTCTCTCCTCTGAGTTGTCTCTCCCTCCTCCGTGACTGAGTTGAAGGAGGAGGAAGGGCTGCACTGAAGCCTCTTTCTCCTATCTCTCTCTTGCCATCTCTCTCTCTGTGGCTGCTGCTGTCTTGTTTGAATAATGGTCGTGATAATTTCCCCCAGTCCAATAAGAGAGTGTGGTTGAGGCTGAGTAAACAGCCTGATTGGCTGCTGAAGGTCAGAGTGACCGCAGGTGTCACAACAGTGAATTACAACAATGACAGTCACAGAAGAGGGCGATATCTCCTTATTCATCCCTCCCTTTTCATCCCTCCCTTTTCATCCCTCCTTTTTCAATCCCTCCTTTGACTTAAAGGAATGAATTATTCTCAGTCAGGAGTTAATTACGCATTAAGCAAAAATGATTGTATCTCCTCTCTTTAAACACGTATAACTATTTAAATATGATTCATTTGCTAGGTTAAAACAGACTTTCCATTCCTTGGGGGAGAACAGAATAGCAGAATATTGGTTGTTGTGCTGCAGTAAAATGGGACTTAAGTCTAGCCTCTTCTTAATCATGACACATTGTAGAGCTGGACGACGAGAGGAGCATGAACCTGATCTTGTGTCGCATCGACTTTCATTATACAACAGGCATTACAATTGGAAACCAATTGACATGACATGTTCTCTATCAGTCGATGCTGTAGTCTTTCATCACAGAAGATGTCAAATGAACAGTCTTGAGGTCTCGAAGTGGCGTCGCAAGTATTTCTGTTTGCAGATTCAAGTCAGTTTGCCAGGGCGTACACCGCCTGATTCTCTGACTCCTGATGCCTGGGTTACAGACAGCGCCACAGACAGAACCAACACAACCTACGGATCACTGGGGTGTCTATCAGACTACCTCTCCATCTCAGACACACACACACACACACACACACACACACACACACACACACACACACACACACACACACACACACACACACACACACACACACACACACACACACACACACACACACACACACACACACACACACACACACACACACACACACACACACACACACACACACACACACACACACACCCACCCCTTGGTGTGCAATCACAGTGTCTCTGTGCATACTGGAAGTGGCACCTCTAAACCCATATTTGACATTCACCGCAGCTAAAACATTTAGGAAGAGAATAGAGACACTTTGGTTAAAGGTATCACTCTAACCAACTACTGCTGTTTCACCCACTCAGTGACTGACTGGCATCCTTATGATAAGAGCATGTAAGGAATGATGCCGCCATGCCATTGTCTTCTTTGTACAATAATACAGTGTTTACCAACCATATGGATGGGTTTTAGGTGTACCAATGGCTGCCTTCTCTCCCTGTGTCTGTACATGTCTGTTCACGTCTGTACACGTCTGTGCACATCTGTGCACGTGGTACATCGTCCAAAGGAGATGACCACTGAAAAGGGCTTGTGTGACATTGCTTTCCAAGACTCTTTTGTTGCTGATTAAGTAGTGGTGGTTTCCTGTTGTCACAGCCAAGGAGAGGAGTGGTATCTCTGCCTTTGTCCTCAGCCCAGCGCTGTGTCCTGCAACCAGCAGAGAGTGTTTGTCAGTGCATGGGTGAGTGAATGACAGCGTTGTGTAGAGATGGCGTGGCCCTCTGTTTCTCCCGTGCAGGGCATTGTGGTGTGCAGACTGTGCAGGTTTGATGTGGAGCACTAGACTGTGGTTAATAATTCAGCCTCTAAGCTGTGAGCCTGGGAGGAGACCAGCTCAGGAACCAGAGGAGGGACAGACGGGGAAGTGTTCAGGACAGCCATCAGACAGCTCTCCCAATACTGTTGGGATTGAGGATGCAAAGATATTTATCCTTTCATCACCAATTAAATGCCATTGAACATTTGAAATGGTGTCACCATGCAAGGGATTTATTGAATATTGGACCCCTTCCACCAATGTGCTGCTGATATCCATGAAAGCCCTTCTCTCTCCGACACAATTGCACATTCCTGTATAATTCATCTGAACAATTCGTGAATGTGACAGTAGTATCTAAGAGCCTATCCACTCCTCCACTCTTCAGGGTTTATACACTCTGTGATGGTCTGTCAAGTACCACTAAGAGTCCCAGTTAACAGCCCAGGCCCCTCGGATGAAATATATTACAGTAATACAGCGTTCACTCACTTCAACAAAATGTCAGAGCAACCTTTGCCTAACAAGGATTTGGATTGGTGAAGAGTAGAGTAGCGTGGAGGTCACTATAGAGGAAGTCTAGAACATCTGCATAAAGCAGTGTATGATCTGTTCTGTGTGGTGTGAAAGGGGGAAAAGTGAGTGTGTGTGTGTGTGTGTGTGTGTGTGTGTGTGTGTGTGTGTGTGTGTGTGTGTGTGTGTGTGTGTGTGTGTGTGTGTGTGTGTGTGTGTGTGTGTGTGTGTGTGTGTGTGTGTCATACACTACAAAAGTATGTGGACGCCTGCTCGTCGATCATCTAATTTCAAAATCATGGGCATTAATATGGAGTTGGTCCCTCCTTTGCTGCTATAACAGCCTCCACTCTTCTGGGAAGGCTTTCCACTAGATGTTGGAACATTGCTGTGTGGGCCTTGCTTCCATTCAGCCACAAAAGCATCAGTGAGGCCGGGCACTGATGTTGGGCGATTAGGCCTGGCTCGCAGTCGGCATTCCAATTCATCTCAAAGGTGTTCAATGGGGTTGAGGTCAGGGCTCTGTGCAGGCCAGTCAAGTTCTTCCACACCGATCTCAACAAACCATATCTGTATGGACCTTGCTTCGTGCATTGTCATGCTGAAACAGGAAAGGGCCTTCCCCAAACTGTTGCCATCAAGTTGGAAGCACAGAATCCTCTAGAATGTCATTGTATGCTGTAGCGTTAAGATTTCCCTTCACTGGAACTAAGAGGTCTAGACCGAACCATGAAAACAACCCCAGACCATTATTCCTCCTCCACCAAACTTTACAGTTGGCACTATGCATTGGGGCAGGTAGCATTCTCCTGGTATCCGCCAAACCCAGATTTGCCAGTCGGACTCCCAGATGGTGAAGCGTGATTCATCGCTCCAGAGAATACGTTTCCTCTGCTCCAGAATCTAATGGAGGTGAGCCTTGCACCACTCCAGCTGACGCTTGGCATTGCGCATGGTGATCTTAAGCTTGTGTGCCACGGCTGCTCGGCCATGGAAACCCATTTCATGAAGCTCCCAACGAACAGTTTTTGTGCTGACGTTGCTTCCAGGAACTCGATAGTTAGTGTTGCAACCGAGGACAGATGCTTTTCGTTAGCTCTGCGCTTCAGCATCTGGCGGTCCTGTTCTGTGAGCTTGTGTGGCCTATCACTTCGCGGCTGACCGTTGTTGCTACTAGATGTTTCCACTTTACAATAACAGCACTTGTATTTGACCGGGGCAGCTCCAGCAAAGCAGAAATTTGACGAACTGACTTGTTGAAAGTCACTGAGCGCTTCAGTAAGGCCATTCTACTGACAATGTTTTTGTCTATGGAGATTGCATGGCTGTGTGCTCGATTTTATACACCTCTCAGCAACGGGTGTGGCTGAAATAGCCGAATCCACTAATTTGAAGGGGTGTCCACATACTTTTGTAAATACAGTGCATTCGGAAAGTATTCAGACCCCTTGAGTTTTTCCACATTTTGTTACGTTACAGCCTTATTCATAAAATAATTTAAAAAAATGTTTCTTCATCAATCTACACACAATACCTCATAATGACAAAGCAAAACATGTTTTTTGACATTTTTGCAAATGTATAAAACTGAAATATCACATTTACATAGGTATTCATACCCTTTACTCAGTACTTTGTTGGAACACCTTTAGCTGCGATTACAGCCTAGAGTCTTCTTGGATATGACGCTACAAGCTTGGCACATCTGTATTTGGGGAGTTTCTCCCATTTTTCTCTGTAGATCCTCTCAAGCTCTGTCAGGTTGGATGGGGAGCGTCGTTACACAGCTATTTTCAGGTCTCTCCAGGGATGTTTGATCGGGTTCAAGACCCAATCGGGTCTTGGGCCACTCAAGGACATTGGACCGCTCAAGGACATTCAGAGACTTGACTTGAAGCTCCTCCTGCGTTGTCTTGGCTGTGTGCTTAGGGTCGTTGTCCTGTTGGAAGGTGAACCTTTTCCCCAGTCTGAGGTCCTGAGCGCTCTGGAGCAGGTTTTCATCAAGGATCTCACTGTACTTTGCTCCATTGATCTTTACCCTGATCCTGACTAGTCTCCCAGTCACGCTAGTCGCTGAAAAACATCCCCACAGCAAGATGCTGCCACCACCATGCTTCACCGTAGGGATGGTGCCAGGTTTCCTCTACACGTGGTACTTGGCATTCAGGGCAAAGAGTTCAATCTTGATTTCATTAGACCAGATAATCTCCTTTCTCATGGTCTAATAGTCCTTTAGGTGCTTTTGGCATTCTCCAAGCGGGCTGTCATGTGCCTTTCACTGAGGAGTGGCTTCCGTCTAGCCACTCTACCATAAAGGCCTTATTGGTGGAGTGCTGCTGAGATGGTTGTCCTTCTGGAAGGTTCTCCCATCTCCACAGAGGAACTCTGGAGCTCTCTCAGAGTGGCCATCGGGTTCTTGGTCACCTCCCTAACCAAGGCCCTTCTCCACCGATTGCTCAGTCTGTCCGGGCAACCAGCTCTAGGAAGAGTCTTGGTGGTTCCAAATTTCTTCCATTCAAGATTGATGGAGGCCACTGTGTTCTTGGGGACCTTCAATGCTGCAGAAATGTCTTTGTACCCTTCCCCAGATCTGTGCTTCGACACAATCCTGTCTCGGAGCTCTACTGACAATTCCTTCGACCTCATGGCTTGGTTTTTGCTCTGACATGCACTGTCAACTGTGGGACCTTATATAGTGTGTGCCTTTCCAAATCATGTCCAATCAATTGAATTTACCACAGGTGGACTCCAATCAAGTTGTAGAAACATCTCAAGGATGACCAAAGGAAACAAGATGCACCTGAGCTCATTTTCGAGACTCATAGCAAAGGGTCTGAATACTTATGTAAAGAATGAATTTTTTATTTTTAATACATTTGCACAAAAAAATCTAAAAACAATTTTCACTTTGTCATTTTAGGGTGTTGTGTGGAGATTGATGATTAAAAAAAGTGTAATTGAAATCATTTTAGAATAAGGCTTTAACGTAACAAAATGTGTAAAAAGTCAAGCGGTCTGAACACTTTCCCGAATGCAGTGTATAGTGTAGCTTTGATATCAGGGAGCGTTAGACCCTGTCTGCTGGCTGGATGCCAGGACTCATGTAGTGGTTAAATATTCAGTGAGACAGACAGACAGCATACAGAGAAGATATTCCCTCTCTTTACACAGTGGATGATCTACTAGCTTGGAGAACTGATACACTTGACATTCTAATGTAGTACAGTCACAACATGCCCTCGTGTTGTACTCTACATTTTGTAGTTAATATATTTCTTAGACCAATTAAATGGACGAAAGTTCGAACGTTTTGAACTTGTCTTCCTCCATACTATACTTAATTATACTCACTAGTCTTACCAATTAATTATACATGTTGATGCAGTGCATGGCTCAACAGTAGCCTAACCATAATGTAG
Organism: Salvelinus fontinalis; assembly: GCF_029448725.1. Taxonomy (NCBI): domain Eukaryota; kingdom Metazoa; phylum Chordata; class Actinopteri; order Salmoniformes; family Salmonidae; genus Salvelinus; species Salvelinus fontinalis. Next base: position 37,711,531 of record NC_074679.1, read on the forward strand.
GTCCCTTGTGTATTATTTGGTAGGGCAATTAGTTACATTACATGATAAGTTTTATGTGGGGAGAGTTTCTGTTATGCTGAAATCAGACAGCGCTCTCCCCCTTGGGAAAGCTGTTAACTCCCCTCCAACCCAATGAAGGGTTAACCACATAGTCACAGTCGATGGCCTCCCTACGTAAGATTGATCTCTTCCCAGCGCCATGCAGCATGGAGAGGGAGAGGTACTGTGGAGGTGTGGTTAGTTAACCGGTGGAAGGACTGTGTTATTGTAATAGTCTGGCGGTACAGGGAGAGAATTTACCTGTAAATGTCACTCACCTCAGTCCTCCAGATGACATCGATAAAAGGCCTTTTAAATCAACTGGCTGGCCCCAACCACCCGATCCTGGAGTCAATATAAAGTCCCAATAAACATGTCAGCCAGCCAGGGGAGGGTTGGGTTCTGAGGAGGGGCTGGTACTTCCTCTGGGGTGGTGTGGTTTCATAGTGGGAGATGGTCCCTCCTCCTGTGTGTGTGTGTGTGTGTGTGTGTGTGTGTGTGTGTGTGTGTGTGTGTGTGTGTGTGTGTGTGTGTGTGTGTGTGTGTGTGTGTGTGTGTGTGTGTGTGTGTGTGTGTGTGTGTGTGTGTGTGTGTGTGTATGGTTTAACAGCGTGAGGTTGCTGTTCCTGGTGTCTGACCACTCTTGTTCATCAGCCACTTACTACCCCCAGGCTCCAGCAAATATCTTTTCATCATCACCGCAGAACCCAATACACCTCTACTCATGTCTGGCTCCATGGGTCTCTGTGCTCCTCTCTTCATGTCTGGCTCCATGGGTCTCTGTGCTCCTCTACTCATGTCTGGCTCCATGGGTCTCTGTGCTCCTCTCTTCATGTCTGGCTCCATGGGTCTCTGTGCTCCTCTACTCATGTCTGGCTCGCTCCATGGGTCTCTGTGCTCCTCTCTTTATGTCTGGCTCCATGGGTCTCTGTGCTCCTCTCTTCATGTCTGGCTCCATGGGTCTCTGTGCTCCTCTCTTCATGTCTGGCTCCATGGGTCTCTGTGCTCCTCTACTCATGTCTGGCTCCATGGGTCTCTGTGCTCCTCTACTCATGTCTGGCTCCATGGGTCTCTGTGCTCCTCTACTCATGTCTGGCTCCATGGTTCTCTGTGCTCCTCTACTCATGTCTGGCTCCATGGGTCTCTGTGCTCCTCTACTCATGTCTGGCTCCATGGGTCTCTGTGCTCCTCTACTCATGTCTGGCTCCATGGGTCTCTGTGCTCCTCTACTCATGTCTGGCTCCATGGGTCTCTGTGCTCCTCTACTCATGTCTGGCTCCATGGGTCTCTGTGCTCCTCTACTCATGTCTGGCTCCATGGGTCTCTGTGCTCCTCTACTCATGTCTGGCTCCATGGGTCTCTGTGCTCCTCTACTCATGTCTGGCTCCATGGGTCTCTGTGCTCCTCTACTCATGTCTGGCTCCATGGGTCTCTGTGCTCCTCTACTCATGTATGGCTCCATGGGTCTCTGTGCTCCTCTACTCATGTATGGCTCCATGGGTCTCTGAATCCTCTCCATAGGTGCCAGGTTGTTGTTGTTTCACAGAGCAAAATAGCCTACAATGTTGTCCCCCTGTCTTGTCAATGAATGACAGGTTTGAGGAAAGTGTTTCTCAGCAGGGGGTTTGGTTGTTTCCTGCTGCATGTCTCTGTTGAAGACTGATGATGCAGACCTCGTTGGCTGTTTTTTTATTTTGTTTGTTTGTTTGTACGTCGCTCAACGATTCCGATACAGCCCTTTGATTTGAGCCCCTTACCTCAGAGGAGCAGAGCAGAGATGTGCCTGTTAACACATTCAGAGGGCTGGAGAGAGAGAGGGAGAGGAGGAAATGGAGGGTTAGGAGAGGAGGAGGGGGGCTGGAGAGAGAGAGAGAGAGGAGGAAATGGAGGGTTAGGAGAGGAGAGGAGGGGAGGAGAGGAGAGGAGAGGGAGGCGAGATAAGGTGAAGAGAGGGTAGGAGAGGAGGGGAGGATAGGAAAGGAGATGAGGGAAGAGGAGAGGAGAGGGGATGGGAGAGGAGGCGAGAAGGGGAGAGGGAGGAGAGATAAGGTGAGGAGAGGGTAGGAGAGGAGGGGAGGATAGGAGAGGAGAGGAGAGGAGAGAAAGCCCCACCATCCACCCTTGCAGACCTCATTCACACAGAGAAACAGAGGCATGCGGTGAGCTGATCAGGATGAGGATCAGGCTGCTGTTTTGACAAAGAGCCATCATGGCTGGATATCAATCCTCCAGCAATCCTCCAGTGCTTTCTATATCTCTCTATCCACTCAACGAGCAACCCTAGTGTTATGCCTCACTGCAGAAAACCCCTCTGGTGCCAGGATAGCTATGGTTCTGACCTTCCAGGCTTCCTACCCCCTGGTCCAGCCCAGGAACAGCAAGTAAACACCAAGCTCCAATCCCCTAGCAGTAAGACTAGATCACCTGTCTAAATCCAGACTCAGATATACAGTATATGCAGGGGATTGGGGATTTTCGACCTGCATGTCAGAAGTTTAAACATGTTGAGAAAACAACTAAAGGCTCACAGGTGCTTTGGTCAATTGCACACAAGGTCCAACTGAAATGTGACTTCCTCTTCAAACCCAGCCCCTCCGAAAGACACACAGTTACATTTATTTGGGAGAGGTGCAAGGGGGCTGACACTGGGCGCCCGGGAGCTGTTGTTGAGGGGGGTTAAGTCACTTGCTCACGGGCACAACGGCAGGCAATAGCATCTAGGATTTGATACCAGCAACCCTCCGGTTGCCAGCTCACTTCCCACCAGATTTTTCCCGCCGGACCTGGGATTCAGACTGGCAACCCTCTGGTTGCAGGCCCGCCTCTCTAACCGCTAGATTACCTGCCGCCAGAGTGGAAACAGAGAAGGAACAGTGGTGTAAAATGACATGTTTTCAATCACATGGCTGATTCCTAGGAAATCGTCTAAAGGCCACATTGGAACATTTTATAGAGTAGAATGGGGCTGGTGGGATTCGTTTTCTCCCACGTGAAAAAGTGTATAATTTCAACACAATGCCGGTACAGTGTGTAATATAGTCAGCCTTGAAAAATGGTCCAAATCTCCCATCGCTGTCTGCAATTTACTTTGTGGCCTTGAAACCACATCTATTGTGCTGTTTTTTTGTGCCATTCAGGCCAGATAGTGTGTCAGTGCGCGTGTGTGTGTGTGTGTGTGTGTGTCTTTTTGTAGTTTCATTCAGTGTATAGTGGCAGTGGTGGTGGCGGCTATTGTGGAGCATATTGCACTTGCTGACATTACCCATACCTGCAAGGAATACATTCTACTAAGTGACATGTGGCTTGCAGACGTTTGTAAATTGCAACGCATCAATCTTGAGGGAGATGGCTGGCTAGCTAGCTAGTGAGGGAGATGGCTGGCTATCTAGCTAGTGAGGGAGATGGCTGGCTAGCTAGCTAGTGAGGGAGATGGCTGGCTATCTAGCTAGTGAGGGAGATGGCTGGCTAGCTAGCTAGTGAGGGAGATGGCTGGCTATCTAGCTAGTGAGGGAGATGGTTGGCTAGCTAGCTAGTGAGGGAGATGGCTGGCTATCTAGCTAGTGAGGGAGATGGCTGGCTATCTAGCTAGTGAGGGAGATGGCTGGCTATCTAGCTAGTGAGGGAGATGGCTGGCTAGCTAGCTAGTGAGGGAGATGGCTGGCTATCTAGCTAGTGAGGGAGATGGTTGGCTAGCTAGCTAGTGAGGGCGTTCCCGGAGAGTGCTGCTGCCATTTCTTTCCTGCAAAATGCTTCCCCCCTTCATAGTGAGACCATTTCACTCAAGGTATCTGCTGTTTAATAGGATGGTGTGAGGAGGTCCTTAAAGGGTTACTTTGGGATTTTGGCAATGAGACCCTTTATCTACATCCCTAGGGTCAGGTGAACTCATGGATATTATTTTATGTCTCTGCGTCCAGTATGATGGAAGCATAGCGTCGTCCGGGTAAGGGAGGGTTTGGCCGGTAGGGATATCCTTGTCTCAGTATGTAAAAATGTAATAAAATGTATGCACTCTACTGTAAGTCGCTCTGGATAAGAGCGTCTGCTAAATGACTAAAATGTAATGTAAATGTAAAATATGTGCGTTTCAAGCAAACTGATCATCCCAGAGTCATCTTCTATACCAACCAAATAGCATTTCATGGTCATGCTCAAAATAACATCTCCTAAGCCCATACATACCAAGAATAGTGTAACGATGTGCGCTGAGAGTCTGGAAGCTAGTTCAGGGAGTGAGTGTTTTAATAAATAAACGCAACGCAATACAAAACAAGAAACCACGAACTCACAGACATGACACCTTTTGCAGAAACAATAACGCCTGGGGAAGGAACAAAGGGAGTGACATATATAGGGAAGGTAATCGGGAGGGGATGGAGTCCAGGTGAGTCTGATGACACGCAGGTGCGCGTAACGATGGTGACAGGTGTGCGCCACAACCAGCAGCCTGGTGACCTAGAGACCGGAGAGGGAGCACACGTGACCAATATGAAGTCAACCTGCTGATGAAGTGTCTTAATATCCAAACAAAATGTACAAACAATGTCAGTGTTTTGCTGCGTGGTACATACTGTATCTAACGTTCACCTACACCTCGACGCAGTTCACTGATTCACAGGGCATATGAACAATCGAATACTATATCAGTTCTGACAGTCACTCTTTATGGGTGTGTAGAATTCAAAATAATTCCCTAAAAAGATAGTAACTTAATAAATTATTATTATAATTATTAGTAGTAGTAGTAGTATACTTTTGACATGTGATTTGTATTACTTTTCCTGACATCACCGCATGAGAGTCTGAATGTCTTATTCTGAGAGAATGTGGCTCCACAGAAATGTCCCTTCCATGTTTATATGGTTCCATGTGACTGAATCAACCCACCAACTTCACACACTGTGTTTTCATGTAACTGTTGTCTGGAAATGATTGCATGCTTGCGTACATGACATGTTCTCTTGTGGTACAGTATTGTTTAGAAACACCATCATTACTGAATACTGTGAAAAAAGTGACACATTTCTTTGTAACTTACATGAGAACTGCATCTTGTCTCTGACTTAGATCAATATGTGTAATTCATGATCTTTGTGGACTTTGAGGGGGGAGGATAGAGGGGCTCACACCAGAACCATATGCATACATGTATAGACAGTGTATGTATGGCTGTGCTCCATACTCTTCTTCTCTCCTTATAGGCTTTAAGAGATTTTCACGTTGTTTCTCCACAGCGACCCTTACTGGGAGAGGCCTGCTAATGCCAGCTCCTGTTCAGCCTCTAGGCCCAAGACACTCCACCTTGGAGGGCAACAACATACCTCATCGCCATGGTAATTCCATCCCTTTCCCCCTTCCTTCCTTTCTCTGCCCTCCCGTCTTCCTTCTGGACAGTTGCAGACCAGGCCACAGCTCAGCTGCTACACGTACTGTTACAATACAAGCCAACTCTCTCTCCGGTCTGGTTAGAGAGACAACATGGTTAAAGATGCCGGCTTGTGCATAAAATGATAACTCCACTTTACTTAACCCAACATGTAGGCCTAGATGCACCTGGGTATTGCTATCCTTTTTTCAATGTTAGCTTCTGTCGTTTTTAAATGTGGTCAATTAGAAAGTTCATGGTCGCTTCTGAGCAACACGTAATGACATGTATAATTAAAAATCCCCCAGGAAGCTGTGTTGTAATGTTCTTTATTTTTTGTACGGGAACTATTTATGTCATTTTGCTTTTTATGTAATTTAGATTTTTTTAATGTCATTTTTGACACTGAGTTAGTAGATCTAAGGGGAGTTAGCTATGTTTCTTCTACAGTAGGTAACTACAGTTCAAATGAAGGATCCCTCTCTTCCTTTGCCATCCAAAGACAATACAGTATGTAGACAGTCATACTCTAATTAAAGCTGGAATTGTGGCTCCGAGCGTTGATCAACAATACACCTCTCAGAGAAACACTGACTGTCCCTTTATAACGCAGGGGAGGCTGTTCTGTGTTATCAAACTGGGGAAGATAAAAGGCTTCACAGTGGGTAACTAGTCAGTGGCATTGTGGGAAGTCAACTTTTGACGTATTCCTCTGGCTTACAGCTTCATAAGAGCATCTTTTCATTTCTCCCCTCTTTCATTTGTAGTAAAAGAGCCAGGCTTACACATTAGGAAATGAACATGGAGCATAATTCCTCTAGCTCTTAGATGGATTCCATCCCTCTCTCCCTCTGACGTACAACACAGGGGCGACGGCAGGATTACTGTCGGCCTGAATAAAGGGGATTTATGTAACGCTTTGAGAAAAAAACACTTCTTAATAGGTCATTACAGTCTGTGTTTATGATTAGCCTACTCTCAGGCCTAGACCCCTTTATGTGCTGTCTCACACACACACACACGCACGCACGCACGCACGCACGCACGCACGCACGCACGCACGCACACACACACACACACACACACACACACACACACACACACACACACACAGTATACTGAGGGTCCAGATGAATACAGCCCACCTCGGCCTTTACTTTCTTCAGCTCCTCACTTTCTCTATCTCGCTATTGAGAGTAGTGGTTCAACTCAGCACTAGCATTATGGCTTCTTAGCCAGGCTAAGTAGTGGCCAAATTCCAGCTGAGATGAAGAGGAACACTGTGTGTGTGTGCCTGTGTGTGTGTGTGTGTGTGTGTGTGTGTGTGTGTGTGTGTGTGTGTGTGTGTGTGTGTGTGTGTGTGTGTGTGTGTGTGTGTGTGTGTGTGTGTGTGTGTGTGTGTGTGTGTGTGTGTGTGTGTGTTGCTTTAAAGTTGTGTATACTATGCGGTAGGTAGCTAGGTTTAGATGGGTTTTTCTATGCTGATGAAGCTAGGCCCCATTCTGCCACCATGATTAGTTTAAACGGCGTCTGAACGTACGGGCCGGACAGCGTGTGTATGTTGTAAGCGGTTTGCAGCACAGGGTGAAATTGAGATAAATGGCTGTGGGTGAGAAGGATGGCCACTTCTTCCCCGAGCAGGGCCGAGCAGGGCGGCAGCGGCCCAGGTTCCCCCAGCACACCTGTCTCTTCTCGTTTACCAAGCTCTCTGAGGTGAGCTAGCAGTCCGCTCCACTTGCCCCTGATCCCCGTCTCAGTAACCCCCGTCCCTCGCCCCCACCCCCTTACTCCTTATGTGCTGCTTTACACACAAACACACACTAACACCCCTTGCCCCTAGATAACAGCATACAAGGATTGAGCTATATACCTTGATGAGGTGTGGGAAGATCAGGATGAGTCTCTCACTGTCTGTGTCTCAGTACACATCACCATTAATACACTACTATACAGTTAGGGCTGAGGAGCATCCATGTTGGCCCTTAGCCTAGGAGTAGATGTTGCTGTACATGAGATGGTAGAGATGACGCTGTCTAGTTTGAAGCATAAATTAAGCTTTTATAGGTACAGTATACAGTTATCCGTTATTACATCCCATTCAGAATGGTCCTTGGTCTCCAATTTTCTGTTTGCCTGTTTTCACCTGACTGACAAGGGCCCACAGTATGATATAACCGGCTACCTCTTCCTCCGTTGTGTCTTAACGCCATGTCTGTCCTAACCCCAGCTCTAGAAATCAACCTTATGTTGTGTAAGAACCAAGTGAAGCTACCGATTAGAGTAGGAGAAAGAGCGAGACAGGCCTGCAGACTGGAGTTTTATATACCGTGTGGCAGGTGGCCTGCTTTGCCTAAGGAATCTCTTTAGGGCATGACAGCTCTGAAAACACATAAATCCTTCCTCCTCCCCTCCCCTCTTCCTCCCCTCTTCCTCTCCCTCTCTCTTATCTCACATTCCCATTGCCATGGGGATTCTTTATGCATGCAGCTGCAAAACTTCCATACTCCAGGTATAAAACTCGAACATAGCAGCTGTTCCTTTACCCCCAAACCAAATATAAAAGGAGACTTGAAAACCAAGTCTGAAATAGCTTTCTAGGTGGGAGAGTGGAAGTGGAATTTTAGCCAGAGCATGTCAGGAACCAAGCTGTGTGTGTCTGTTTGTGTGTGTTTAAGTGGTGCCGTTTAGACACTTATCTTTTGTCAGGGGGGGATTAGGGTGAGAGGTCATAGGTCAAGGTCAGAACATCCTGATCTGTCAGTCTGCCTGTCTGTCTCATGCCAGGTGGGCTGAGGCTCCAGACAGATACCACAAGTCAGCCAAGGAGCTAGTGAGTGAGGGATGGCCGAAATGAGAGAGTGATAGTGAGATTAAAGGAGAGAAATGAGATTGAGTGTTAACAGGAGTCACTGTGGGTACTGTGGGTGCGGGTTATGTTAGGGACCCAAGGAGGCAGTGGCTCTCTTAAAATACTCCAGTCTTGAACATACTCTTCTCAGTAGGAACATGCTTATATCTGAAAATACAAATGCAGAAGGTATTGTCATCAAACTGAATAAGTTATGAATTCATTTAAGTGCTTGCATATAATATACAATATGTATTGTATGTATGTTAATATCACTTTATAAAATAGATATAACACACCACTAAACAGCTCTTGTACAGCATATATTTCAAGACCAATGACAAAGAATTACCAAACAAAACATCGTTATAGGTTTATGCTATGTAGCTTAGTCACGTCCTTAAAGGCCCGGTGCAGTCAAAAACTAGATTTTTCTGTGTTTTATATATATTTCCACGCTATAAGGTTGGAATAATAATGTGAAATTGTGAAAATTATGATAATGCCCTTTTAGTGTAAGTGCTATTTGAAAAGACTGAAAGCTCAGCCTGTTCTGGTGGGATGGAGTTTTGGCTTTACATGGTGACATCACCACGCAACTAGGCAAAGGGCAGTCTCTACGTTTGGAAGTCTTTTTCTAATCGGTCTATTAACTTAATAATTAACTTAATAGACCAATAAGAAAGAGACTTCCAAACTTAGAGACTGCCCTTTGCCTAGTAGCTATTTTGGTTTCATTTTGACCTTTTTAATTGAAAACAATCACAGTAAGGTACTTAATTGTTACCCAGAAATGATTTGATATTGAGATAAAAACGTCTGCATTGGACCTTTAAGTGTGTGTCTCGGCATGCTCAGGTTGGACCTCTTGGCAGCCATTGAAGCAGCAGGACAAGGAGCTATATGACACATTGGCAAGGGTAGTCAGGGAGGCTCAAGGCAGGGTGTTCAACCATGTTTGTATTGATTTGGGATGACTATATTATGTTAGCTGTGTGTGTTGCCTCCCAAGTTCACCTTTCTACCTCCAAGTGTTTGGGATGTGTTTCTCCCCTTCCTCTTCCTCTATATTCCAGAGTGGTGATATGAGCATGCTCTCCCTGTCTGATGCCTTGTGAACATTGCATGAGCTGGTATATGGTAGCTACTACTGTATTACTTTGTTGCAACTTTCTCCCTTTGATGTTCTTTTTTTTCTTCTTTTCTGACCTACTTTTTCCTCAGATTGTAAAACTATATGGATTCTTTTGCTGTTTGTTAGATGCCTTCCATTCAATTATTTAAACTGCTTTCTTTTCATTTCTTTTCTCCTTCATCCACCTGTTTCTTTCTTTGTCTGCTGCCTGTCTTTTAATAATGTATTGTATAGATTTCCTGAAGTTGTAGTCTGAGGTACTTCTGAAGAGACCTGGGTTCAAATAGTATCCGTTTTCTTTCAAATCATTTTTTGCTGTTTGCTTGAGTCTGTCTGGAGTGCACAGGTGAGAGGCGTTGCACTTTCTGGGACTATTCTATTGGTTCTATTGCACCGTACAAGTCCAATCAAGTATAGTTGAAGTATTCCAAATAAAACTCTCTCTTTCTTACTTGATATATAACTGCTGTGTCCACCTGTTGTAATGGGGATTATTTTACTGAGATATTTAATACAATCAACTGACTGGTTTATGATGGGTTTGATTTTCACCTACTGTAAGTGTACCTACAGTACTCCACTTCAAGATAATTCTGTTGCCTCAGGCCATTTCCACTAAGCTACACTCTGCTCTGCCCCACAGGAGCCTGTTATAGGCACACAAAGTACTGAATATAAACAAGTTTTATATTCAATTACGTCGAGACCAGTGAATAAATGACCTAAATAATTAAACATATTTGTTAGGAAAAATTGTATATATTCAATTTAGGAAGAAAAACACATTTCAGTGAAGAAGATAGTGGGGGTCTAAATTCCGTCATGCTAGTTAAAAGCCTATCTACTGTAGTATAGCCCTGGTGCTATACCATTCCTTTACTTTCTGTGAAGGAGAAGAGGATTAAGGCAGAATTGGTCATTTACAGGTTTTTTTGTTGTTGAGAAAATTAAGATCAAAGTCAAATTAAGTTCATACAGGGCCATGTAATGTGTAATTTGTGAGCCCCGGAGCAATAACATTCTTTGAATGTGGCGTTGCGGCCGTCTTTAGATGTGGACTAGCTGTAATTACACAGCTGTTGCCGCGGTAGCGTGATTGACACATGTATTTGGCAGAAACCATGAGCTGCGTTTGGGTAACATTTCAGACATAATTAATTGATTCATATGCCTGTAAGGTTTTTCTAAAATATTAACAAGATAAGATTAAAAAGGCATAGAACCTTGCCTTGATGTTAGGCATCAGAGCTGGGTGTTATTAACTCGCCAATACAGTCATGAGGCTGGAGCTTTTGACCATAGTGGAAAAGTTTCATTTGTTTTTTTTTCAACTTTTTTTCTATAACCTAGGTATTTGTGGTTGAGAAACATACCTGTGTGAGAACTATTCAAAGGCTAGTTTGCTTGATATATGTGTTCGTCATTCAGAAAAAGAGCAATGTTGGTACACATACACACGCACGCACACGCACACGCACACGCACACGCACACACACACGCACACACACACACACACACACACACATACACACACACACACACACACACACACACACACACACACACACACACACACACACACACACACACACACACACACACACACACACACACACACACACACACACCTGCACATCTATGTATATACTTACGTAAATAAGGTTTTTTAATACATTTGCAAACATTTCTAAAAACCTGTTTTTGCTTTGTCATTATGGGGTATTGTGTGTAGATTGATGAGGACTTTTTGTTATTTAATCCATTTTAGAATAAGGCTGTAACGTAACAAAATGTAGAAAAGGGAAGGGGTCTGAATACTTTCCGAATGGACTGTATGTGTTTCTGGCAGCTCCTGACAGCTAGTCACCTTGCAGGTCGCTCCTGCTCATTGGCCCATGAATAAACATGTCTGCTAGTCCTGCATGGCGCTCTGTGAAACCTGGGCTGACTCTGGGTAATGGCCTCTCCAGTCTCCGAGACCAGCCAGGACCACTTCCTCTATTATGCAGAGCGACACAGCGATATGGGTTGTGTCAGAACCACCCTACTCCCTTACGGCACTCGTCAAAAGCAGTGCACTATATAGGGAATATGGCACCATTAAGGATGCAGCCGGAGAGGCTCTGCTTGCGATTATCCAAAGCAATCTAGGTTTATTAATGCTGCTTTGGTTAGGCATCGAACACATCTAGCGTCTCTACGTTTCTACGTTTTGCTCCGTGTTCTCACTGCTTGGCGTGTTCTCACTGCTTGGCGTGTTCTCACTGCTTGGCGTGTTCTCACTGCTTGGCGTGTTCTCACTGCTTGGCGCTGTAAACGCCAAACTTGTTTGAGAACATTCCGCTTTAATAGTCATAGTTGTCAAGCAGTCACTGTTGAAGCACATAGCATGGCTTCCAAGACACTGGGGAGATCCATTTTGACAGCTCTACACTATAGTTGCATGATAATACACTTAGCATATCAAGTAGGACTAGATATAATGTTATATGGTGAAAGAGGTTTTAATATAATCAATATACGGTCTTCTGAGGATGGGCGTTCATATTAAAATATGCAGAGCATTTCTAAGTGCGTCAGGTTTAGAGAGGGGAAGAAGGAAAGTGTCATCCCAACCATGACAGAATGATTTGACGTCTATGAAATGCAGAAGGCAACCAGCTATGTCAAAACATTATTTCCCATGCACTGGTTGTTTGCTTTGCTTTTGGCTTGACTGTTGGACTTGATGTAATTATATGTCAATCTCAGTAACCAAATCACTAGCTACATCAGATCTCGTGCATGGAAAGTGCAGAGGAGGAGGAGGGGCTAGTCAAATCAGAACAGAGGATGTAGCAGTGTTGACACAATTGGCAATGTTGTGTTTTTGCAGGAATTGATGAAGCGTATCAATCTGGTGCATGCTGATGCAATGGATCCTCAAAAATGTCGTCCTCCCTTCCTCCACATCCACCTTTACAGTACAGTTCCAGTTGATTTGGAACATCAACTTCTTGTTACCCAGTAAGCTTGGTGAGAACAGTTTCCATTCAACCCAGTCAACTCCAGCCTACCGATGTAATAGCTTGTACAGTACAGTAATGATGGATTTGTACCACAATTACGGTGTAGCACAGAAAGCCACTCAAGGAATGATCCTATGATGGTCAATCATTAGTTCACCTGGCTGTGATGAATGATGTGTTCTACTGTACAGTATTAGAAAGAGATGACCTCCACTTCTTTACTTTCTTTCTTTCATGGCCTTAAAAACAGCTACTGAATGAAAACGAACAGGGGAAAAACCTAGCCTATTTATCTCTCTGTGCTGTAGGCTACCTTCCATTTAACTGAGAGGAGAGGAGCTGAAAGGAGGGGATAGGAGAGAAGAGGAAAGGAGATGAGAGAAGAGGAAAAGGAAAGACAAGGAGAGTAGAGAAAAGGTGATGAGAAGAGTGGAGAGGAAAGGTTATAGGAGAGGAGAGGCCTGCATATACTAACGCAGTATACAGTAATTGAACATTACCTCAGGCTACACTAGCCCAGTAGTATCCAGTATCCAACGCGGTGAAGACATTAGTTACCCCTGTCTAGCAGGAAGCCAACAGTCTGTCTGAGCTCCAATTAAAAGTTAGACATCAGCTTGTTACTATGATGATTAAAGTTACAGCAACTTCAGAGCAGTTTCAATTCCAATGCATTATCACTGTAAGGTGAATACATTCAGACCGCTTACAGGACCTGTGCCTTACACGACTTTTCAGTCATGTTCATTATCATTAATAAAGCATTGTAAATGTGATCGAAAGCATTATCCATAGCGATCTCCGTGGCATTGACTTTTATTGGAATTTGGTATTTAACCTTTTACTGCAGTGGGCTAAATCAGGGTCACAGAGTGTTTCATGGTCTTAAACAAATCTACTTTGAAACAAAAGTATCTGGCAGTCCGACGGACTGGGTTTGGAGGATGCCAAGAGAACGCAACCTGCCCCAATGCATAGTGCCAACTGTAAAGTTTGGTGGTGGAGGAATAATGTTCTGGGGTTGTTTTTCATGGTTCGGTCTAGACCTCTTAGTTCCAGTGAAGGGAAATCTTAATGCTACAGCATACAATGACATTCTAGACAATTATGTGCCTCTAACTTTGTGGCAATAGTTTGGGGAAGGCCCTTTCCTGTTTCAGCATGACAATGGTCCATACAGAAATGGTTTGTCGAGATCGGTGTGGAAGACCTTGACTGGCCTGCACAGAGCCCTGACCTCAACCCCATCGAACACCTTTGGGAAGAATTGGAACACCGACGGCGAGCCAGGCCTAATTGCCCAACTTCAGTGCCCAACCTCACTAATGCTCTTGTGGCTGAATGGAAGCAAGTCCCTGCAGCGATGTGCCAACATCTAGTGGAAAGCCTTCCCAGAAGAGTGGAGGCTGTTATATCAGCAAAGGAGGGACTAACTTCATGTTAATGCCCATGATTTTGGAGTAAGATGTTCGATAAGCAGGTGTCCACATACCTTTGGTCATGTAGTGTACTAATCAAATCAAAAGTATTTATATAGCCCTTCTTACATCAGCTGATATATCAAAGTGCTGTACAGAAACCCAGCCTAAAACCCCAAACAGCAAGCAATGCAGGTGTAGAAGCACGGTTGCTAAGAAAAACTCCCTATAAAGGCCAAAACCTAGGAAGAAACCTAGAGAGGAACCAGGCTATGAGGGGTGGCCAGAACGTTTTACAGAAAATATTATTAATGTAGGAATGTTATTTGAACAATAATAGGTATTTTGAGTTACAAATTCATACAAATTCAGATCGCCATGTCAGTAGCTCTGTTTTGAATAAGAAGGGAGCGAGGCGATTTATCTTGTTATTGATAATGTTGGCTTACTAAGCTTGTATAGTCATAGAATACAGTCATTTGTATATCAATACTATCATCAATCCCCTAGGTATTTGTTAGGAGTGTTTTGTGAAGGGAGTGTAATGTATTGTCTGATAGTAAATGTAAAAGTCAGCAGAGTAAGCTTGGTTGAAAGATTCAACTGTGAAAGCGTTTCTTAGATTGCTTCTGCTATCAGCTGAACTCTATCACGGTGGAAGAGCGTCGCTATAGACATGGTGCATTTATAGGCCTTTACTTCCCATGTGTCCACTCACACAATCACTATCGCTCATAGTTCCCCCCCTCCCCTCCGGAGGAGCTCCGGCAATTTCCCCTGTTAAGGTTCCACTTTTTAGATGCTGCCGTTCTCTACGTTGGCCCAGAGCGAGATGAAATGTCTGAGTATGTTTAACTCTTCCGCCATGAACCTTTGAATGATGAAGTTTTATAGATAGTTTTAATGATCAGTCATAAACAGCAGAAGAGTTAGTTATATCCTCCTGACTGCTTTTAACAGTAATTGAAAGCTAAATAGTCTGGTGTTAAGGGATAGGATTTACGACCAAGGCCATGGTACCCTTTGAATATGAGAATTCTCTTTTTCTATTCATCGGAAGTTGTGACACACAAAAGACAACGAAAACACTTTTATTCATCACAACATTTGTAGAGCAAAAATATTGCCATTCACATAGATTCAATTACTAAATGGTATGAAGTGGTATGTTCACATGCTACAGTGTCTGTGGGGGGGATCCCTGTTTCTCTATAAAGGCTACCTACTATCTGCATACTATCTCTGTATAGAGATCTCTGTATGTAGCCATTCGGATCTACACCAGTCACCCCTGCCTCTGTCTGTCTCTCAGCCAACCCTGCACAGACATGCCTGCTGCCTCTCACTCTAAACCTGTGTCTCTCCCAGCAAGCCTATCAACTCAAGTCCAAGCTATCAGATTAGAATGGTCCATTCCTCAGTCTCCATCCAGTCACTCTCTCTCCATGTATTTACACTCGGCCGGCAGTTAGCAGGGATTGTTTTCAGTTAACCTGTTTCTCCCACACCTAAATATAGCATTCATATTTACCACGGCCGGTTAATTTGACTTCTTAATCATATTTGGACCCTACGGGCTCTAAACATCGAGCAGGCCACCTGTCTTACACATTAGAAGAGTTCCAGGGGACAGATGGGAAGATAAGAATGCTTGTCCTTGGATAAACACGTTCTAGAACTGACGGCCACGGTACCGGGCAGAGACAGTTTCTGACCTGGCAAGCCAATCCATCACTTAGCATACATTATGATTAAGTCCCAAATGTCACCCTATTCCCTATATAGTGCAATATTCCCTATATAGTGCACTATTCCCTATATAGCGTACTCTGGTCAAAAGTAGTGAACGGTGTAGGGAATAGGGTGCCATTTGGGACGTAGGGAGGCCTATGTGATTGACTGTATGCATGACTTCTCTGGGCCATTAGTTGTTTTCAGAAGGTTGTTTTCTGATGATATTAGAAATGTCCTAAGGGCGATTCCACGGTAACAGAGTGATGCTGAGACCAAGATTTTTCACTTTAAAATGTATCCCAAACAAAAACCAATGATTGCAAAGTTAAACAAACCATACAACTGTATACACAAACACATACAACTCTATCTCCACTGTTCTTCAAGTAAATGTGTTTTTGTAAAGTTTTCAGTGGAAATTGATAAAAGCAGTTGTATGGTTTGTTTAAATTTGCAGTCATTGGTTTTTGTTTGGGATACATTTTAAAGTGAAGTCTCAGCGTCACTCTGTTACCGTGGAAAAGCCCCTAATTAAGCTGTCACATGTACAGTAGAGCGGTGAAAAATATTATATTTTTTAGATCCCATAAAATAAGCAATATCACATTTACAACTTCATTAATAATTCCCATGCACAAGGTTGTCCGATGTTAAAAGCTAGCCTATATCAGACCCGGCTACTTGGTGTTTCGCCAAAGCATACGGAACCGTTATGTAAACACTGGCATCAGTTACTACCTCTGAGCTGAATCGTTGGGAGCTAAAGAGTAACTGACAAAAAGCTCCCTTTTTCCACACCTCCCCCTTCCCTTCATTCTTTCTCCTACGCCTCATGATCTGCTGCTTTCTTAATTGTCCGTGATGGTCTTTAAAAAACAATGGCATAATTACTCTCTCCCGTGTCAGATTAGAAGTTCTCGTTAGAGCCTCCTAAAGTAACTTCCTTCAATGAGGCTGAGGAGATAAATGTACTGAACACCAGGCAGATACTGTACCAGTCTTACAGTCATAGGCTATCATCATCTAATTCACGGGATTCTGTGAATAGACATTTACATACAATATACATGTATATTAACAAACTCCTATACCCATCTCATTGTCCTCATGCACTTTCATGTATTTCAATGTTCTTTAGTATGACTTAAGATGTAGTCTTAGGATTGTAAAACTCCAGCCTTAGAATTGATACATTCTAGCATTCTACCCTTAGAATTGATACATTCTAGCATTCTACCCTTAGAATTGATACATTCTAGCATTCTAGCCTTAGAATTGATACATTCTAGCAATCTAGCCTTAGAATTGATACATTCTAGCATTCTAGCCTTAGAATTGATACATTCTAGCAATCTAGCCTTAGAATTGACACATTCTAGCATTCTAGCCTTAGAATTGATACATTCTAGCATTCTAGCCTTAGAATTGATACATTCTAGCATTCTAGCCTTAGAATTGATACATTCTAGCATTCTAGCCTTAGAATTGATACATTCTAGCATTCTAGCCTTAGAATTGATACATTCTAGCATTCTAGCCTTAGAATTGATACATTCTAGCATTCTAGCCTTAGAATTGACACATTCTAGCATTCTAGCCTTAGAATTGACACATTCTAGCATTCTAGCCTTAGAATTGATACATTCTAGCATTCTAGCCTTAGAATTGATACATTCTATAATTCTAGCCTTAGAGTTGATACATTCTAGCATTCTAGCCTTAGAATTGATACATTCTAGCATTCTAGCCTGAGAATTGACACGTTCTAGAATGAATGCTAGCCTTAAAATGGATGATCATTTAAGTTCTGTAATGAATGACCTGTATTGGCTGTGGTGTTTGGAATCCTTCCCAGTACTTCCACCATGCCTGTGATTCCTGTCTGTGTGTGTCAAATCCAGTAGTCTTCCTTACTAATACAATACAGTCATGCTTGAAAAACAATAATGGGACTTTTTACAAAGCATATACCGTTCTGTATCTAGCAATATATTTTATGGCTTGCAAAATAGTGATGATACAGTCAATATTATGAAAAGGCCCTGGAAGTGTAGCTAGCGTTGGGACAATATGAATTCTGATCAGGAGTTTAGATAACTGACTTTCCATGGTCTTTTATCATTCACCAAGCAGATCTGCTGTTGTCTTCCGCTATGTTTTATGAGCACATTATACAAATTACACTTGCAACAAACACCATAAATTACTTGTATCTCAGGCTCACATACACACTGTAGCTTGGTGATGCACAGATAAATAACACAGCAATGAGTGGAAGGATTTCATTGGTATAGGGTAGAGGTGGAATTTCTCTACATAAACTAGCTTGTACAGTCGTTTCTGCTTTCTTAAGTCCCTGTCTGTCTGTTTGTCTATGTTGTTCTTGGTATCCCTATGATCAGAATAGAGGCATAAAGCAAAATACTGCCAGAGTACTTTCACAAGCATGCGGGACAGACAGCCAGACCTCGTCTCTGTGAAGATCTGGCATCAGACAACTTCAGTAGAGCGAGAGAGTTGTCTGGGGTGCATTTGTTAAGATGATAATTGTTTTTTTATCATCATGAATCAGTAGTCTGTATATTGAGGCCTCAGACTTTCAGAGAGAAGCCGATCTGTGATGAGATATCCCACTGGGCACAGGCGTCAGTTCAACGTCTAGTTTTGATTTACAGTTGGTTGAGTTGTCAACTAACGTGAATTCAACGTGAAAGCATCGAAATATTTCACCATGTCATTAGATTTAGGTTAAATCAAATCCGATCAGTTTTCCGCGACGATTCAAAGTCATCGCATTTCATTTGGGGTTTGAAATGAGGTGGAAACAGCGTTGATTCAACAGGGTTTTGCCCAGTGGGATTTGTCTTGTTGCTGAAGTGCTCCTCTTCTTCCCATGTCTTTCTATATGTTCTTTCTTCTGCCTAATCCTATTGTTTTTCTAAACAATGATTATCATCAGAAGCACCACCACAGTCGAACTCAGAGCTTGTAGCGAATCAAGGCAACCCGACAGAGCCACCACACCACTGCATCATGCATCAATTATTCAAACGCTATTGCTTTGTACAAGCAAGCTCTCTGGTGGAGATAGAGAGGAGAGAGGGATAGAGAGAGAGGTCTCTTCCTCTGCCTCTGCACAGCCAATTACTTCAAAATGTTTAGTTCATTTATTATTGAAGGTGTAAATCTTGTACAGGTTGTCGGCAGCTGACCCTGTGAGGAGTCTATTGTAACCTGCTTTGATCACGCTCCGCTAGGCTCCACTAGGCTGGCACGGAGCTGCCCTTCCAGCTGTGGCATCCAGCATCCATGTGCAGGGAGCCAGAGGAGGGGTAGGGAGGACTGCTGAGTGCTGGGAGGGCTCAGGGTAGCACCAGCCTCTCCACTTTAAGGATCCAAGTGGGTACTTATACTGAACAAAAATGTAAATGCAACATGCAACAATTTCAAAGATGTTACTGAGTTACAGTTCATATTTACAGTTTACAGTTCATATAAGTAAATCAGTCATGTATCAGGCCCTAATCTATGGATTTCACATGACTGGGAATACAGATATGCATCTGTTGGTCACAGACACCTTTAAAAAAAGGTAGGGGCGGGGATCTGAAAACCAGTTAGTATCTGGTGTGACCACCATTTGCCTCATGCAGCGTGACACATCTCCTTCGCATAGAGTTGATCAGGCTGTTGATTGTGGCCTGTGGAATGTTGTTCCACTCCTCTTCAATGACTGTGCGAAGTTGCAGGATATTGTCCGGGAACTGGAACACGCTCTCATACACGTCGGTCCAGAGCATCCCAAACATGCTCAATGGGTGACATGTCTGGTGAGAATGCAGGCCATGGAAGAACTGGGACATTTCAGCTTCCAGGAATTGTGTACAGATCCTTGTGACATGGGGCCGTGCATTATCATGCTGAAACATGAGGTGATGGCGGCGGATGAATGGCACGACAATGGGCCTCAGGATCTCATCACGGTATCTCTGTGCATTCAAATTGCCTTCGATAAAATGTAATTATGTTCGTTCTCCGTAGCTTGTGCCTGCTCATACCATAACCCCACCGTCACCATGGGGCACTCTGTTCACAACGTTGACATCAGCAAACCGCTCGCCCACATGACGCCATACACGCTGTCTGCCATCTGCCCGATACAGTTGAAACCAGGATTAAACCGTGAAGAGCACACTTTTCCAGTGTGCAGTGGCCATTAAAGGTGAGCATTTTCCAACTGAAGTCGGTTATGACGCCGAACTGCAGTCAGGTCAAGACCCTTGTGAGGACGACAAGAACGCACGCAGATGAGCTTCCCTGAGACGGTTTCTGACAGGTTGTGCAGAAATTCTTCAGTTGTACAAACCCACAGTTTCATCAGCTGTCCGGGTGGCTGGTCTCAGACGATCCCGCAGGTGAAGAAGCCTGGGCTGGAGACATCTGTGGCATTGTGTTGTGACAAAACTGCACATTTTAGAGTGGCCTTTTATTGTCCCCTGCACAAGGTGCACCTGTGTAATGATCGTGCTTTTTAATCAGCTTCTTGATATGCCACACGATTCTTGGCAAAGGAGAAATGCTCACTAACAGGGATGTAAACAAATGTGTGTAGCAAATTTTAGAGAAATAAGCTTTTTGTGCATATGGAACATTTCTGGGTTCTTTTATTTCAGCTCATGAAACATGGGACCAACACTTTACATGTTGTGTTTATATTTTTGTCAAGTGTAGTTTGTGAGGAAGGCTAGCGATGCTGCTCTTGGTTCCCACCCCACCATCCCAACCCTACAGTAGGTCTCAGTGCAGGGTGGCCCTGATATGATCACCATGCTGTTTGTTGTCAGGGCGATGATTGCAGAGTGGCGGGGGGGCCTCACATGTGACTCTGGGTTCACCCCTGGCCTGTAGTGTACAGCGTGGAGATGTAATGTAATATCAGCTTGTACAGACTTGGCCTAGAGATACAGGAAGTGTAGCCTTGTAGCCAATGACATGTACAGCCTTAGTTTTAGATGTTGGAGAAGTAGCCGTACAGGAAAGCAGTTTGGACTGTGGAGAGATCCTAAGGCTAATAAAGTTCACAGCCCATGTTGAGGATACTGCAGAGAGAAGGGGACATTGTGATAGTGAGAGGATACTTACACTATTGTACGTACTGTATTAAAAATATGCTACTGTCATAGCTACAAGGCTACTTCCTTTTTATTCCTCTCTTATATTTAGTCTCCTTAATAAGTAAAGTAGCATCATAAATATTATATTGAACTTCAGCAGCGCGGGGACTCAGTCTGCCATATTAAAGGCTGTCTGAGTTATGGATTACATTTGCCTAAGTAATAACCTGAGTATATGTACTATGTCAAGTATCATTATTAAAAATGCACTCTTTGATTTAGTTTTCTAAAGATATTTACTGTTTGTGAGTGAGTTTACCCCTACTACACCTTTAAATCACAATAATGTTATCAGACCCGATTTTCACCACAAAAAGACCCCCAAAATTCATTAACAGCGATTTAGCGGTTCAATTGAATGCTGCTTTTCCTTTAAATGGGGTTTAGAGAGGCGCAGGGATCTGTCACGGGAGAGATCTCGCTCTCTGTCTCCTCCGTTTTGGTTGGTGGCCAGTGAGGAGAGGAGTAAGCTGTCTCAAGGATACAGGGCCGGGACAGAGAGAGAGAGGGGGAAGAGAGAAAAGAGAGAGGCTGGCTCAAGTAATTGTGTGGCTCCCAGGTGATGAGGGCTTTTATGCCATTAACAGTGTCTATCCCTGCTCACAGTGTGCCAAGTCTTTAACAAGGGACTGCTGCTAATTTCAGAGCTAATATTGAGCCGTTCCACCTCAGAGGCTTCAGCAGGTGCCTGGCCCAGACACAGACAGACAGGGGCGGATTGAGGAGTGGAGGAGAGGAGAGAAAATTACCATTGAACTATAGATTTTTTTTCTTCTTCTGATTGAAGCGAGCGATTACTGGGACAGATCAGGTTCAGGGGAAGGTAGAGGAGATGATGAGCGCTCGTCAAGGAGCCGTCGCCCCCTTCTGAGCCTCTATCTCTCTCCCTCCCTCTCCCGCGCTCTCTCTCTCTCTCTGATTCACTTTCTCTCTCTCTCTCTCTCTCTCTCTCTCTCTCTCTCTCTCTCTCTCTCTCTCTCTCTCTCTCTCTCTCTCTCTCTCTCTCTCTCTCTCTCCAACGCATCTCTTATCTGTCTCTTTATAGCTACCTGGCTCCCCTCGCACCACCTTGGCTGGCTGGCTGGGAGACTCAATAAACCATTTTGGGAAGGGAAGTGGGGGAATCTATGTGGCGGGCTGTTGAGAGCAGCTTTGAAGGGTTTTGATGTGGTTGGTTGGCTGGTGAGATACTGGAGAGTATAGATTGACGTCAGACACAGACAGACAGCAGAATATATGAGGCGTTCTTTATTCATAAACACATGGATTTGTGAGATAGGCAAAATTGTTATAGATAAGTTCCCAAGCTTTATTATGACTTATATCTCCTTATTAGTTATTCATATTCTGAAGCAAAAAGACCTCGTTACAGACACATTACAAATAGAATTGTGTTTTTGTTTTGTATGGGTATTTGTTTGTTTCCATATAGTATTGACCCCATGAGAAATGCGGAGAGCAGTAGGGGAGAGTGGGTTAAGTTGAGCCAAAGGGTTATGTTGAGCCACCCTTGTTTCTAGGAAACCATAGACAGAATTAATGTGGCTAAATATTTCGGAAGAGGTCATCATTTCATGGAGTCTGTGAATGAAGAAAGCACATGGAAAAAGTGGTACGTTCGGTCCCAAAAAATCCACCAAGTCAAATAAATGTATTGTGTTAGAGTTTTCACGAGGCTTGTATCTAAACCAAAGATTGTTCTATACATCAGTTGGGGTCTCTATAAGCTTCAATATGCGGTCCTAAACCTAGCATTAAAGTGCATCCTTGTTTGGGCTAATATAGTCCAAATGTTTGCCTTGGGGTAAGTTGAACCAATGGTTGAGCCAATGTAAATGTTTTCATTCCAGGTGTAATGCAAGGTATGTTGTTATTGTGTTGAATGTTGCTGAGTAGCTCTTGTTCTCTGTCTTTGGATATCCCTCTCTTAGCGTACTGTCCAAATGGCACCCTATTCCCTACATAGTGCACTGCTTTTGAAAAGGGCCCTATGGACCTTGGTCAAAAGTAGTGCACTATATAGGGAATAGGGTGCAATTTGAGATGCTGCAGTCTTTTATTTAAAAAAATGTTACCCCCTTTTTCGTGATGTCCAATTGGTAGTTACGATCTTGTTTCATCGCTGCAACTCCCTAACGGGCTCGGGAGAGGCGAAGGTTGCGCCATGCGTCCTCCGAAACATGACCCGCCAAACCACGCTGCTTCTTAACACCTGTTCGCTTAACCCGGAAGCAAGCCTCACCAATGTGTAGGAGGAAACGCTGTTCAATTAACGACTGAAGTCAGCTTGTAGGTGCCCGGCCTGCCACAAGGAGTCACTAGAGCGCGATGAGCCATGGAAAGCCCCCGGCCAAACCCTCCCCTAACCCGGACGATGCTGGGCCAATTGTGCACCGCCCTATAGGACTCCCGGTCACGGCCCGGCTGTAACACAGCCTGGGATCGAACCCCAGGCTGTAGTGACACCTCAACACTGCGATGCTGTGCCACTCGGGAGTGAGATGCAGTCTTAGAGATAGAGATGAAAGGATGACCCTGCTAAATAAGAGAATGATCCATCATGCTCAAAATAGTCAACTAGACTAACCCTGGCCTGCTGAACAGTGGAAAAACCTCTACTCTCCTCTACCTCTGCTCTGCTCCCTCCCTCCTGTTCCCACAAAGAGGATTTAAGAACTGTCTACTTGTTGTTATTAGGAGACATTGCTTAGCTTAGCTTTGTATTTGTGATCAAGGAACTGTCTGTCAGCCAGACATACGGTAGCTGTTATATAGCTACATCCAAATCATTTTACCATTGATCATAACTTGATGTTGATATGGTGAATTAACTCAACATTACCCAGAATCCTTTAAATCTCCCACAATCCTCTCTTTCTTTCTCTCGTACAGTGTGTCTGCATCCCAAATGGCACCCTATTGCCTATATGGTGCACTACTTCTGAGCATGGCCTTTAAGGCTCTGGTCTAAATTAGTACACTATAAAAGGAACTAGGTTGCCATTTAGGATTTCAAAATTGGTGTGTCACACCTTTTAACAGGATTTCCATTAATGGAATGGTATGGCAGAAATGAAGAAGGCTGACAGGGTATTGTGTTGGCGCTGGGGCTTTCAGCCACTGCACTTGCCATGTAATCGCATTGCGTCAGGCTTACCTGTAGCTGGCCCGAATGGCTTTATTCACAGCTAACGGGATTTGCCTCGCCCGCTGTGGCGATGGATCCACTGAGCGGGCGGAGCCGCAGTCACTCTGTACTAAGCCGCTTGATGCCAGATCACTGCAGACTAACCAGTTGGGCAAACAGAAGACACCACATCACTGCAGACTAACCAGTTGGGCAAACAGAAGACACCAGATCACTGCAGACTAACCAGTTGGGCAAACAGAAGACACCACATCACTGCAGACTAACCAGTTGGGCAAACAGAAGACACCACATCACTGCAGACTAACCAGTTGGGCAAACAGAAGACACCACATCACTGCAGACTAACCAGTTGGGCAAACAGAAGACACCACATCACTGCAGACTAACCAGTTGGGCAAACAGAAGACACCACATCACTGCAGACTAACCAGTTGGGCAAACAGAAGACACCACATCACTGCAGACTAACCAGTTGGGCAAACAGAAGACACCACATCACTGCAGACTAACCAGTTGGGCAAACAGAAGACACCACATCACTGCAGACTAACCAGTTGGGCAAACAGAAGACACCACATCACTGCAGACTAACCAGTTGGGCAAACAGAAGACACCACATCACTGCAGACTAACCAGTTGGGCAAACAGAAGACACCACATCACTGCAGACAACCAAGAACCAGAAGACAACCTGATACCAGCAACTCTCCTCACTCCCCACTGTTTTTCCCCATAAGTCCTGGGATTCAAACTGGCAACCCTTCGGTCACTGGCTCACCTCTCTAACCTCAGGGCTTTCCGAGTTTTGGCCATCAAGCATTGTGGCTATCAAGATTTCATCATCCCTGCCCCTCACCACCACCATTACAGTGGCTCTCACCACACATCTGCTACTAGTCATTATAGACATGTCTGGTTCCGGTGTGCAAGGCTGCAAGCCACATATGCCTCTGATTAGCAGAAGTAACATTTGTTTATTCCTATTTCATACAGTATGTAACAATCAGTTTCCCTGTACTGCAGACCAGTACCAGTTTTCCATGCTTGAGGTAAATGCAAACAACCATATCCGCAGCAAATTAAAGTCAGATATGAATTTAAAAACATTGCAATGCAAATTGAAACTAAAACGTATTGCTGGGCCCCCCAGTTCCACATCCAGGTTTGGATGAGTCCATCGTAAAAATAGAGAAGTTATTGTCTACGTTCCAAATGGCACCCTAATCCCCACATAGTGCACTACTTTTTGCACAGGGCCTCTAGGGAATAGGGTGCCATTTGGGACACACTCATTTTTCCACAGAGAAGAGAGAGAGAGAGAGAGTGCTGGGGGGCTTTAAATTAAAAGCATACAGGAGAGAGACTATTAATCAAGACAGCAGGTAATATCTGATTCTGGTTTCAGTCCCCGGACGCAATTCCTTTTTATTTTATGGACACGCTCCACTAGCATTTCATATTTGGTGTGTGTGTGTGTCTGTGCCTGTGCCTATGTCTATGCTTGTGTGTGTGTGTGTTGTGTACATTGAAGCTGCCACCCTCCCTCTCCTTGTTCATGGGTACATACAGGACAACTCTGTGGTGGGGGAGATTGGAGCGCACTGGGAAATATGGTCTCTATCCTTCCCAAATGGCACCCTATTCCCTATATAGTGCACTACTTTTGACCAGGATCCATAGAGCTCTGGTCAAAAGTAGTGCACTGTATAGGGAATAGGGTGCCATTTGAGATGCAGCCACTAGCTCCAGTCTGTACAGGCAGCCTGGTGACCTTGGCCATTGACAACTGTCTTCTCAGTCTGCCCTCTCTGTCTACAACCTGCGGGTCTCAAGCAGGCAGAACACAGGACAGCTCTACACCATAAGCACACACACGCACGCTCGCACGCACGCTCACACAAACACACACCTGCACATTATACAACCACACCCGATGAGAGATTACACTATTGACTTAAAAGGTTGATATTCACACACTAAACCCCTGAGGGAGTTTAAACTGTTCTGTGTTAAAACAGTACCACCTGTTACGTCTGTTACTGAGATGTTTTGCTTTTGTTGTCAGTGTGGTTTAATAACTTAATGTGTGTGTTTATACCACGGTCATAACAATTGAGTCGCTCTGCATAAATTAATTTATACGTTTATACTTAATTCCTTGAGTGAATCTGATTTACTGCTTTTATGCACTCGGTTTTCTGTCTCTTTTCCTTTGTTGGGGGATTGATTTTTGACTTGAAATGAAACCAATCCCTTGTCCAAACAGCTTGTTGCTAGTTGTGTATGTCATGATGTGGCTGTGTGTGTTTAGTCGTATGCAGTAAGTTTAATCCAACAGTAAGACGATTCCCACTGTAATGAAGATATGCAGGCTCATGGAAGTGGTGTGCTGGAACTATTAAGACTTTACACCCTGCTGCATAGCCACGGTTGATTTAGAATCAGAGTAGCTTTACATAGCCTGAAAGAAAAGGTTATGTTATTTTGGCTTTGAATCAAAGAGCAAAAAATGGAATGGTCAAAAAGGATTTATTGTGGTGCATGTTTGGTTGTAGGAAGCAAGTTGGAATCTCATCTTCTCCTCCCATGCAAACGTGTGCACGACTGCGTGTTTGCACGTATATCCGTTTGTGTGTACCCCAGGTGGCTGGTGGCACCTTAGTTGGGGAGGACAGGCTCATAGTAATGGCTGGAACGGAATAAATGGAATGGTGTTATTGGTCAAGTGGTATTGGTCACATGCGCCGAATACAACAGGTGTAGACTCTACCGTGAAATTCTTACCTGCGAGCCCATTCCCAACAATGCAGAGTTAGAAAAAAAAGAGTGGAAATAGTTTCCACGTGTTTGATACCACGCCATTCACTCCGTTCCAGCCATTACTATGAGCCTCCCTTCAGCAGCCTCCTGTGGTCTATAGTACGTGTCCACTCTGGCCCATCCCTAATGATAGAATGTGAATTAAAGGATAAGGATAAGCAATCTGTCTCTGTATGAGGCCTTGTTTCCTCCATAAATACTGTCTCCTCCCGTGTCTATATTCATGTCCATTCTGCATCATCCTACAAGAAACAGTGGAATAAGCCTCAGTCTTGCTGCTGTGAGCCTGTTGGAGCAGCCAGGCGTCCGGATGACCACCCTGAGAAGAGCCATACAGACCCTGACCCTCTGAGCACACGCACACACACACACTGACCTTCTGAGCGCAAAGGAGGACAATGGTAGCTCTCCTCTCAGTGTTTCCCCTACCGCTGGTAATCACAGCAGCCTGGCAGGCCCACTCCTCCACCTAGCAGATTTCCTAGCCTCCGAGCTGTGGGTGGTGGGTTTTTCACTACAAAGGGGGATTATTCTCATTCATTAACAGCAGGGTTTCATCCTGCATAATTTGCTGGCTATTATTTCTCCAAATGACCGCATCATTGTAGTTGAATCAATATGTAGCAAGATGGCTGATTAATGCCTTGGCCTGCCTCTCTCTCTTCTCTCTTCATAAGCCTCTCTCTCTGTCTCTCTCCTCATCTTTATGTTCCCTCCTTTGTGTTACAGCAGGTATTTCATTTAATGGTATCAATACCACAGCGAGAGGTAGAAAAACAACAACAGCAGCAGCAACAACAACAAGAGAAAGAACCAAAGCAGCAAAATGAAAACGAGTGCAGATTAATGTATTTTTTTGTCCACCTTTTATTCTTTTTCTTTTTTAATTGCCTCTTAAGTATTCCAATTTACTCAATCAGCAGGTTTTTATTTGTTCTTTCATTGAATTTCCGGGTACTAATTTATGAGTGTTGGTCACAAAGCCTAACAATAATAGATGCAGTTGGTTCAATGTACGAGATGAGCTTCTACAGCCTTGGTGCTACAACGGTTGTTAGTGTGGTACTGTGTTGGTCCAGCAACAACCTTACTAGACCCACTGTGACAGAGGCCTGTTCAATAACATTCAGAATTGTAATTGAATTATATTTGAAATAAATGCTGCTGTTTGAAATTCAAGTGCTTCATTATCATGCACCTGATACAGTTACTTATTCTGTGCATTTAGCTATGAAACAGGCACCATACTTGCACACACAGATCACAGACACACACACACACAGACAGACAGCTCTGAGGACGTCAATGTCACCTGAGACACAGAGCGTAATGGCAACCTTAATAAGGACAATGGACATCCGTGGCAATAGGCCATCCCCTTCACAGACTGATGGGATAGTCTGACGTGCAGACAGACCTTAAATGGTATTAAAAGGGAGAAACAACCTTCCAATACAACGATGAACAGTTAGCGTTAACCAAAGAGATAGAGAACACTGTTTAATGGAGTTAAAGGAAAATTCCACCCAAAAACGGTATTTGGTGTATTGGTATTTGTTTCATTAGTCCATTGTTGATATAGTCCCAACATGTTTTGCATGTCAGCAATCAAGTTTTCAAGATATATAACTTTCAAAATACAGAAATATAGCTGATATAATGTAATATATAATGGAAAACTCATATGATGGAAAACTCAACACCATATGAAGCAAAATGTATCATACCAGCTGTATTTTTGAAAGTTATATAAACTCAGCAAAAAAAGAAACGTCCTCTCACTGTCAACTGCGTTTATTTTCAGCAAACTTAACATGTGTAAATATTTGTATGAACATAAGATTCAACAACTGAGACATAAACTGAACAAGTTCCACAGACATGTGACTAACAGAAATGGAATAACGTGTCCCTGAACAAAAGGGGGTTCAAAAGTAACAGTCAGTATCTGGTGTAGCCACCAGCAGCATTACGTACTGCAGAGCATCTCCTCCTCATGGACTGCACCATATTTGCCAGTTCTTGCTGTGAGATGTTACCCCACTCTTCCACCAAGGCACCTGCAAGTTCCCGGACGTTTCTGGGGGGAATGGCCCTAGCCCTCACCCTCCAATCCAACAGGTCCCAGACGTGCTCAATGGGATTGAGATCCGGGCTCTTCGCTGGCCATGGCCAACACTGACATTCCTGTCTTGCAGGAAATCAAGTACAGAACGAGCAGTATGGCTGGTGGCATTGTCATGCTGGAGGGTCATGTCAGGATGAGCCTGCAGGAAGTGTACCAATGAGGGAGGAGGATGTCTTCCCTGTAACGCACAGCGTTGAGATTGCCTGCAATGACGACAAGCTCAGTCCGATGATGCTGTGACACACCGCCCCAGACCATGACGGACCCTCCACCTCCAAATCGATCTCGCTCCAGAGTACAGGCCTCGGTGTAACGCTCATTCCTTCGACGATAAACGCAAATCCGACCATCACCCCTAGTGAGACAAAATCGCGACTCGTCAGTGAAGAGCACTTTTTGCCAGTCTGGTCCAGCAGACGGTGGGTTTGTGCATAGGCGGCATTGTTGCCGGTGATGTCCGGTGAGGACCTGCCTTACAACAGGCCTACAAGCCCTCAGTCTAGCCTCTCTCAGCCTATTGTGGACAGTCTGAGCACTGATGGAGGGATTGTGCATTCCTGGTGTAACTCGGGCAGTTGTTGTTGCCATCCTGTACCTGTTCCGCAGGTGTGATGTTCGGATGTACCGATCCTGTGCAGGTGTTGTTCTGCCACTGCCAGGACGATCAGCTGTCCGTTCGGTCTCCCTGTAGCGCTGTCTTAGGCGTTTAACAGTACGGACATTGCAATTTATTGCCCTGGCCACATCTGCAGTTCTCATGCGTCCTTGTAGCATGCCTAAGGCACGTTCACACAGATGAGCAGGGACCCTGGGCATCTTTCTTTAGGTGTTTTTCAGAGTCAGTAGAAAGGCCTCTTTAGTGTCCTAAGTTTTCATAACTGACCTTAATTGCCTACCGTCTGTAAGCTGTTAGTGTCTTAACTACCGTTCCACAGGTGCGTGTTCATTAATTGTTTACGGTTCATTGAACAAGCATGGGAAACAGTGTTTAAAGCCTTTACAATGACGATCTGTGAAGTTATTTGGATTTTTACGAATTATCTTTGAAAGACAGGGTCCTGAAAAAGGGACGTTTCTTTTTTTGCTGAGTTTATCTTGAAAACTTGATTGCTGACATGCAAAACATTTTGGGACTATATCAACAGTGGACTAATGAAACAAATACCAAAAGTGAGTTTTTGGGTGGAGTTTTCCTTTAAAAGAATGGTGGTGTGAAAAGATAGATGTCACAGCATCATTGAATCTTATGAACTTTGTATGAATGTGTTTCTACTTCTAGTACTGTACGTGTTGATGAACACCTGTGATATTGTACATCTGCTTCGGATTTGTGTTTGACCATCTCCTTTAAATAGTGAATAAATGTTGTGAACATGTTAGTGTAGTGTACAATGCTACAGTACAAATGCATGCATGTCCTTGGGGGTCTTCAAAAACCATCAGAGTGGAAGTCCTGATCTAGGATCAGGTCTCCCCTGCCCATATAATCATATTCATTATGATCTAAAAGGATAAGCTGATTCTAGATCAGCACTCCTACTCTGATATGTTTAGTGAATATGGGCCCTGGTGTTGTCCAGTCTTGGTGGTATTTATAAATGGGGCCTAACCCCGAACATGGTTGTTTTTCATAACCCCTCATTGTCTGCCGGGGGTTTGGACAGGTTTGATGACACAGTGTGACCAAGTTGATGAGAAGTTAAATTATGTTACTAAGGAGATAGCATTTTCTATAATGAGAAAGAGAACCTAGTGCACCCTCTCTTTTTACTGCTGCATGGAGAGCCAGAGTCACAAAAGCAATTGATTAGTTTTGGCATTTAGTCCCCCGATCAGTGGCGTCATCCATTTCTTCAGGAGGAGGGCCCTAATCTAAAGTGGCATTTTGCTCTGGCTGCCTTTTCAACACTGATGAAACCAATTACTTCAATCCTAAATGATCATTTGCACACAAGTTTCGGCCGCTTGATGTATTCTCCTTGCCTTCAAAAGTTGAATGGTGGGTGGTTCGCTGATTGGCTACACAGAGTGATATCTTGGACAGCAGGCTCACCAAGGAGTGTCACCTCCATTCAAGATGTCCATTCATTTAATTGGCCAATGACCCTGTGGCTGTTTTATTGTTGTTTGCTGCACAACCACGTCTATAGATATCTTATGAGTTTTCTTGAGAAAGACATTAGTTACCGTAAGTTGCCATCTTCTAGTTCATTAAAAACGGCACATGCTTTATTAGCAGTACGTGTAGTCTGGTTTGTATTATTATAATAATGTTGTTATTGCACTGTAAGTTACCCCGTCAGTATATAAGTCAAAGCTAATCGACTTAAAATGGATGCTGACTCCCTCTCTGTTTTGGAACCCTGTTACTGTGAGTAAAGAAATGTCCTGTTCTGTGTACATTTCATATCTCTAATCTCGACTTCTCACAAGTCTTTTCCGTTTTTACAATACTAACTGTACTCTGGAGTTCTCTTGTAGACGAGGGAAAGCAGGAAGTGTGAACACAATGCGGCTCTCTGTTCCTACACACAGATCCCTATCAGACACCCCTCACATTGGTTGATTTCCCCACTGGCATTTCACCGTGTGGGCCATAAGCATTCTATTTTCAAGTAAACACTTACCAACCAGTATGTTTTTTTCTCTCTCTCCGTGATGTCATTGAGATGTGTGTATGGGTGTGGGTTTGTATGATTCAGAATATACAGAGAGTCATTTGAAAATGGTGCAAAAGAATGTGGTGGGGTTGTGCCACCGTTGTGGATGGTGACTGTAGGTGATGGAGATGGCTCTCTCTACACAATGATAACGGGGCTTGTCTGGGACTCAATGGGAATGACAGATTGTGAAGCGGTTCTGCTTGTGCTCCCTACCACCGGTCTCTTTTTAAGCATGGGCATCTGACACCCTAGTGGGACCAGCATGGGGACCGCTCTGTGATTGCAATGTGAGAACGATGTTCATGGAGTAGTTCAGTATGTGGAGAATGTGGTGTAGAATACAGACTATGAGGTCATCTGCATGTTGCAGAATACATAAAAAAAATAAAGATCTATATAATAGTTCATAATTATTAAGTGATTTATATTCTTGTCGTATGTAGGGTGCTGGTCACCAACTCAAGAAAGCGATTACCTGAGAAAGGACGGGTCATTGCAGATTTTTTTTATTTATTGTTATTATATTTTGTTTACGGTAATCACAATAAAGTTGCCACGTCCGGAGTACAGTATGTGATGTGGAACATAGACGGGGTCGTGACCTCAGAACCAGAACCAAATCCAGCCAGAAGTTAGTGACCTCATCCCTGTCTTGTAAAAGGAACTTAAAAAGCTAGTGGGTTGTTCTCGTTGAACTACGACATGATTTAATTTCATGTTTATATAAAAAAAAAAGTGTTACATTTACTCTGGTAGAACATGATAAATATGTCTGCTGTATGAAGGTCACACAACCCCGGCGCATCAAGAAATATTTGGCAGGCCGACATAATGCTTTCCAAGTTTGCGGAACAAATGAAATTCTGCTGCTCTGTTGCACTTTGCCTCCAAACAACCATTACAACTAGCTTTATATATTGTCTGAGCAGCAGACCATCAAATGGTGTTTTTCTTCTTGCAGGGGCGGTCGAGATGATCAAGAACAGCAATCTGCTACTTAGATGTAAAGGCAGAGGGTGCATCTGTATCTGGCAATGAAATTATCCTATTACACTCCTGATGCACACAAAAGCTAACATAAATTGATCTTGACAACTATGAGCATGGTATTAGTAAGCCACAAGACAGTATTTGGCTGAATGAAGGTTGTGGGAAGTGGTGCTTGGTGAATTCTCATTTGAGTCCTGCAGACATTGTGAATGTCTAAATTCATTAATTGATTTCTCAAACCTCTTTTGAATCTATGTACTCTGTCTATATACAGTAGTAACCCACTGTCAGAGCGTGGGTGGGCCTTGGCTTGCTGTTTTTTTATTCACGTTTGCTTAATGTTGTTGGTTTTTGTCTTGAATCACTGATAACTAAACGACAAAATAATGTGAAATTATTTTCTTCACCAACAGTCATTTTTCATCTTCAGGGCAGAAACCCTCTCTTCCCTCATCTTTCAAGTCTGTTCTAACAGATTTTGCATTTGTGGTGGTAAAGAAATTAATCTAGGTGTCGGCCAGTGGGGAACCCAGAGATTCCTGTGTGATTTATTGGCAACTTAATTCAAAATGGCTTGGGATGATGAACGCCATAGAAAGTTGGGAGTTGTGTTATGGAAGTATGGAACTGCTTCCAGTTCTTCGATATAAAATAAATAACACAATGACTGAAGGGGACAGAAGTGTTTGACTGGAACGATACAAGCCAATAGACTATAACCAACCATGCGTCCTTCAATAGGTCATGTGATCTACTGCCGCTGTATAAAGGGCTTGAAAGCATATACCTGAATAGAGTACACTGTAAAGGGGTTAGCATGAATTTGACAGTAATTTACAGACAGCTTGGTGGCAAGTAAAATTATGTATTTAATATTACAGTACACTCCACTGTAATATAAATACAGTATCAAAGCAAATACTGTGTAATGACACACAGTACAATATCGTAAAATGGATTGTATTATACTGTAAAAAAAAGTGAATTATAACTATTTTAAACACATCTATTCTGACACATCTGAGAAATGTGCACCTGCAGTATATTTGTTACTCTTACCAGTTCAGGCAGCTGACATGAATAAATCAATTGAAGTAGAAATACAGAGGAGAAATATCACACTGAGCTCTCAGACAGTGTAAAGTGAGGTCAGTGCAATATTTGGCCTTTTTGAATATGATCTCATTTTGTGAAACTATTTCAGCTGCAGAGAGAAAGAGAGAGATCTATCTGGGCCTATTGCAGTGTCTTACGTTAAAAAAAGGCAGCAATCTGAAAGTCATTCAGCAGGCTGTCTCGTGAGACCCAAGGCCAAAGCTAATCAGAACTTCGACCCACTTCTAAATTCCAATGACTGAATCAATTGTGCTGAGCGTTCCCACTGGAGTAGAGCAAGTCACTAACGGCCAAGACTGACTGACTTGGTGTAGTTGGTCCTATAGCCCTGTAACCTAGCCTAGCTCCCAAATGCCCCCCTTTTCCCTTGATTTATTTTTTAGGGTGCCATTTGGGACACCGACTTAGACTTAGTCCACAGTATGACAACAGTCATGTGTCTGAGCTGACAGATGGACTGGGGTCATGTTCAACAGGTCGCACCGTAGCAAAACATTTTGCAATGGAGAACAACATGTGTTCTAATTGGACAAGTACAGGTAGTCCCTCCCCGTTTCAAAATGTTTTCTCCTTACTTAACCTGACCCTGGTCTTGCTTGCTTGCTAACTTGCTTATGGCGTCAAATGATGGTATGGCTTTTCTGTTCTTCCTGGTCGAAACCAAGGCCCTAACTTTCTGCTCGTCTCCCACCTAGTTTCAGAGTGTTGCAAAAAGTGTTGTCCCTACTGAGCACAACCCTGGTCCTAACTCCTGTCTCTTCTCCTGTCCCCACCAGGTTGCAGGCTCTGAGGAAGGAGAAGTCCCGGGATGCGGCTCGCTCGCGGCGGGGGAAGGAGAACTTTGAGTTCTATGAGCTGGCCAAGATGCTGCCCCTGCCCGGGGCCATCACCAGCCAGCTGGACAAGGCTTCCATCATCCGCCTCACCATCAGCTACCTGAAGATGAGGGACTTCGCCAACCAGGGGGACCCGCCATGGAACCTGCGCATAGAAGGCCCACCACCCAACACCTCCGTCAAAGGTAAGCTCCTTCTCCACCATGGTCCAGCTACCCACAATTTAGTTCAGTTCAGTCTAGTTCAGTACCAACAGTTTCCATCAATGGTCCACTCACCTTATCAACTGTACAGTGATGATATCTCTATTTGTCTGAGCATTAAAATACCGTGACATTAAAAGGATACTTTGGGATTTT
The DNA here is from genome assembly GCF_029448725.1 of Salvelinus fontinalis. NCBI lineage: Eukaryota > Metazoa > Chordata > Actinopteri > Salmoniformes > Salmonidae > Salvelinus > Salvelinus fontinalis. The sequence continues at coordinate 37,746,315 of NC_074679.1, forward strand.
GGATACTTCCCCAGAGTCAGATGAACTTGTGGATTCCATTTTTATGTCTCTGTGTCCAGTATGAAGGAAGTTAGAGGTGGTTTTGCGAGCCAATGCTAACTAGCATTAGCGCAATGACGGGAATTCTATTGGTATCTGCTAGCAGTTCATCTGACTCTGGGGATGTAGATAAAGGGCCTCATTGCCAAAATCCAGAAGTATTCCTTTAAGGTGAAACTGTAAATTCAAATATTATGTGAGGTACAATGTCAACGTTAATGACAGGATTAAGGTAATTTTTCACGTTTTACTGTGCTCAGGCTACACACAATATTAGACTGGTAGGGAAATGAGGCACTCTTGTCACTGTCGTCTGGTCACAAATATTCAAAAAGTAAACATTTAACTTTGATAAATGTAGCTTTGCGCCTAGTACATGCAGCTATACTGAATCCAAATGTAACCGAATTTGCCTTTGAAATTGGGTATTTGTACAGTGCACTTAAAGGAGATACAGCTCTGTATATTTTAAAAGGGTATGCTGGAGTAGGAATGACCGCAAACATTAAAGTAAATTGCAGAAATGTTCAGTCAATGCACAATGTTTGCTCTGCACACACACACACACACACACACACACACACACACACACACACACACACACACACACACACACACACACACACACACACACACACACACACACACACACACACACACACACACACACACACACACACACACACACACCAGATGGCATCATTGTTGTCTGCCTTTGAAAAGACACATGCATTTTAATGAGAAAATGTATACGGCAGAATTATTTGGGTTACAGCATCCTGCTAGATCTCCTACTAACACAACTAAGACCTATAGCCCACACTTTGCATTCAATCAAAGATGATTACACAATGCTGCCAGGAGGATTGCACCACCAACGTTTCCCTTTGGATATTTTAATGACTACACACACCAAGGTGACGTCTACCCTACCTCTGTCTACCTCTGTAGAACAATGCTCTCTCTCTCCGCTGCATGTCCTGTCCTTCCATCCTATCGACAGACAGATAGTGCCAGTCTGAATTGAATCACTAACTCACCACATTTTATTTGCACTACATTCTGAAAAGAGCGGCGTATTGATCCCATTCTTTTTGTTGCTGTGCATCGCCGGTAGCTAATGGAGACGGCTGACCATCTCCCTCTGCCCATGAATCAGTGTTATTTCTGAATAGGCTACATTAGATGAGCCTGACCCGGAGCTTCCACAGCTCCCAGCGTGCCAGACACACAGCTGGCTGAAGAGCTTGGTTTACAGATGTCACACACACACACACACACACGCACCCACGCACGCACGCACGCACGCACGCACGCACACACAAAGGAGCCAGGTTTGTCAATGCACTGTGTAATATGGCAGGGAAGGAGGGGTTAGGAGGGAGGGGGCATATGCTAGGTTATTGCACCAGAAGAGGGAGCGGAGAGGAAAGGCCAGGATCATTTCTCTTCAGGGTTGTTTGTGCAACACAGATCAAGGTTAGCCGCACACAGCAGCAGAATAATATTGTTTCTGATACATGGCCGGCCCAGTTCATTTGGCAGGCCCAGTCCCTCAATCAATTTGCCTTGTGCCTTAACATACACACCCGTGTAGGTGTTACCATGAATATGTTATTATAGGAGATTTGCTGGGGGAGAAAACTGAGCCGGCTTCTGACAAGACATTTCGACTTAATAACTGATGATTGTAACCTTTAGGGAAATCTCAGGAGCACTGCGCCGGTTTTGTAAATTCTCTCTGGTTTTGGAATGGATCTTTGCTTCGGGAAAATTCTCATTCTTTCTTTTTTTATTATTTTCTATTTTTGTTCAGAATAAAGCATGGGTTAGAGCTGGCGTTTGGACGGCGGTGATGTCTGTCTGAGTTGCCAAACGTCCTTAGAACAGCCTCTAGTGTGAGGAAGCTCGGATAAGTCATAAAAGCGGTAGCCGATATTACTGGCATCGGAGCTAAAAGAATTTGACCTCCACTTCTCTCCAAACATTGTTGATTTATTATCGTAACTTCTCGCCTCTCCTCTCTCGCCGCTCTCCTTTCTCTCCTCTTTGCCTTCTAGTGACCTTTACTGTAATTGACCCATCAACTAATTTTTTCTGAGCGTTTTAACCGGAATTTGCTAGTCTCTGTCAGAGGCGGTTCACATCTGTTGAAGGACACTGCACAAACAAGCATGACCTTTCTCTTGTTTGGCGGCTGGCGCACGCCTCCTGACCCCCTCCAACCCCTCCACCACCTGGCCATTTTATTATTCATGCATGCAGAGCAGAGAGGCGCAGAGCAGAGAGGAACAGAGAAGAGAAGAGCAGAGCAGAGAGGACCAGAGCAGAGAGGAACAGAGCAGAGGAACAGAGCAGAGAAGAGCAGAGAGGAGCAGAGCAGAGAGGAGCAGAGCAGAGAGGCGCAGAGCAGAGAGGAGCAGAGCAGAGAGGAGCAAATCAGAGAGGAGCAAATCAGAGAGGAGCAGAGCAGAGAGGAGCAGAGCAGAGAGGAGCAGAGCAGAGAGGAGCAGAGCAGAGAGGCGCAGAGCAGAGAGGAGCAGAGCAGAGAGGAGCAGAGCAGAGAGGCGCAGAGCAGAGAGGAGCAGAGCAGAGAGGAGCAGAGCAGAGAGGAGCAGAGCAGAGAGGAGCAAATCAGAGAGGAGCAGAGAGGAGCAGAGCAGAGGAGCAGAGCAGAGAGGAGCAGAGCAGAGGAACAGAGCAGAGAAAAGCAGAGAGGAGCAGAGCAGAGAGGAACAGAGCAGAGGAACAGAGCAGAGAAGAGCAGAGCAGAGAGGAGCAGAGCAGAGAGGAGCAGAGCAGAGAGGAACAGAGCAGAGGAACAGAGCAGAGAAGAGCAGAGCAGAGAGGAGCACAGCAGAGAGGCGCAGAGCAGAGAGGAGCAGAGCAGAGAGGAGCAGAGCAGAGAGGAGCAAATCAGAGAGGAGCAGAGAAACAGAGCAGAGAAGAGCAGAGAGGAGCAAATCAGAGAGGAGCAGAGCAGAGAGGAGCAGAGCAGAGGAACAGAGCAGAGAAAGCAGAGAGGAGCAGAGCAGAGAGGTGCAGAGCAGAGAGGAGCAGAGCAGAGAGGAGAAGAGCAGAGAGGAGCAGAGCAGAGAGGAGCAAATCAGAGAGGAGCAGAGCGGAGAGGAGCAGGGAGGAGCAAATCAGAGAGGAGCAGAGCGGAGAGCAGTCACCAAAATGCCACAATTTACGAAAATGTAAGAAATCAGATGGCTCAACAACAACAAAAATTCTCAGAGACCGTCTTGCACAAATCATATTTGTACTATACAGTACATACAGTACATTAAATGTCTACCTGTTTACTCTGTGGTTTTCTGAATTTTTGTAGGAAATAGAGTACCTGTCAAGAGTTGGAACACACCTACTCATTCAAGGGTTTTTCTTTATTTTTACTATTTTCTACATTATAGAATAATAATCAAAATATGAATTAATTCTTAAATTCAAATTCTTAAACAGATTCTTCAAAGTAGCCACCCTTTGCCTTGATGACAGCTTTGCACACTCTTGGCATTCTCTCAACCAGCTTCATGAGGTAGTCACCTGGAATGCATTTCAATTATCAGGTGTGCCTTGTTAAAAGTTAATTTGTGGAATTTCTTTCCTTAATGCGTTTGATCCAATCAGTTGTGTTGTGACAACGTAGATTTGGTATATAGCAGATAGCCCTATTTGGTAAAAGACCAAGTCCATATTATGGCAAGAACTGCTCAAATAAGCAAAGAAAAACAACAGTCCATCTTTACTTTAAGACATGAAGGTCAGTCAATCTGGAAAATGTCAAGAACTTTGAAAGTTTCTTCAAGTGCAGTCACAAAAACCATCAAGCGCTATGATGCAACTGGCTCTCGTGAGGACCGGGAAAGGAAGTTACTTCTGCTGCAGAGAATAAGTTCATTAGAGTTAACTGCACCTCAGATTGCAGCCCAAATAAATGCTTTACAGAGTTCAAATAACAGACACATCTCAATATCAACTGTTCAGAGGAAGAGGAGACTGCGTGAATCAGGCCTTCATGGTCAAATTGCTGCAAGGAAATATGTCCTTTGGTTTGATGAGTCCATATTTGAGATTTTTGGTTCCAACTGCCGTGTCTTTGTGAGAGTATGTGACCGGATCATGTCAGTGATTTATTTAGAATTCAAGGTACACTTAACCAGCATGGCTGCCACAGCTATTTGCAGCAATACGCCATCCCATCTGGTTTGCACTTAGTGGGGCTTTCATTTGCTTTTCAACAGGACAATGACCCAACACACCCCCAGGCTGTGTAAGGGCTATTTGACCAAGACGGAGAGTGATGGAGTGCTGCATCAGATGACCTGGCCTCCACAATCACCCGACCTCAACCCAATTGCGATTTGGGATGAGTTGGTCCGCAGAGTGAAGGAAAAGCAGCCAACAAGTGCTCAGCATATGTGGGAACTCCTTCAAGACTGTTGGAAACTCATTCCTCATGAAGCTGGTTGTGAGAATGCCAAGAGTATGCAAAGCTCTCATCAAGGCAAAGGGTGGCTTCTTTGAATAATCTCAAATATAAAATATATTTAGATTTGTTTAACACTTTTTTGGTTACTACGTGATTCCATGTGTTATTTCATAGTTTTGATGTCTTCACTGTTATTCTATAATGTAGAAAAAAGTAAAAATAAAGAAAAACTCTTGAATGAGTAGTTTGTCCAAACTTTTGACTGGTACAGTATAAGGATTTATAATTTACTATCGGAATCCAGACGGTGAGAATAACTTCACTGAAGGATGGGGGAATTTGTCCACGTGACTGACTGTGTCAACTGAATAGGCCACAGTGTTGTTATGTATCCAATGATAGCCTTGTGTTAAATTAGGGGTCAACTCTAGTCTGATACCAAACTTGAAGTCGTGCTGACTTCAGAGTCTGGAAAGGCTGTTTTGATGTTGATAATGAAGGTGCTTTTACTGGTTGGTTCTCCTCGGGCGGCAGGTAGCCTAGCGGTTAGAGTGTTGGGACAGTAACCGTTCAAATCCCTGAGCTGGGAAGGTGGGAAAATCTGCTGTTCTACCTTTGAGCAAGGCAGTTAACAACCCCAGGGGAAAAAATATTAGAGAGAACCAATCAATGCGTTTGCTCAGTTTCTGAGCGAATATTGCATTAACAAACAGCTTCCAGTCCAAACCAGTGACTCAAAGCTCTTCATCGCTGGGTCGCATCAGCCAGGCTATCAAGGATCATCTTCAAAGAGGAACCAACCAGAGAGGCTGTCTGTTCTCTTTGTCTATGTGTGGGCTTGCCCTATTTGATTTCCATCAAGCTGTTCGTGCTGAGTGTCAGTTCCCTGGATGTCCCCTGCACATTAAGAATCTTAGCTTGTTTCCCAAATGGCACCCTATTCCCTATGTAGGGCCCCGGTCAAAAATAGTGCACTACATAGGGAATAAGGTGCCATTTGGAACAGTTGTGTTAATTACAGAGAGAAGAGAAGCAGCAGTGGGATTTCTGTAGTTATGGTCCATCCAGCCCTTTCAGATTTGATGGTTTCAGTACTTAGCCTGCTGCTAGCACTAATAGTCTCCTCCATTATGGCTGGAATGACCAAACATAACTTATTTTACATGATGGCAATATGTTACCCACTTTGATGTTTTGCAAAGGAAAATGCTCCATATCAGGAAATGCAAGCCAAACAAAATGGATATGAAGTTTATACTGTTTATGGTTATAATTAAACATTCAGTTCATACATATTCAAATAATTCGCTTGAGAAATGTACATTCTTTTTTAGAACAAATTAAAAAGTGGACCACTGTGCACTTCTCACAAGTGTTGTACCTGTCACTTGGTGATTTTCTTTCTTAACTCAGCTGCAAAGCAACTATTAAAAGAATGGAATCAGTGCCAAAAGCCCATGTACTTGCTCCAAAGGACACTGTTCTGTCAGTGACTTTTCACATTGACCTTGAGGTGTCTGAGGTCTATGCACGCTGCCGTCTCTACTTCAGTCTAGCCTCCTCCCTCCCTCCCTACCCAGCACTATAGATACTTTATCAATCCTTTTCCCACCAAATAACAAACTCCTTCCCATTGCCACTACTTGGGGGATATTACCAAGCTGCCACCCACCTGATCAAGGGGGAGATGTAATATGAACTACTATAACTCCACATGTCAAATGGTGTTCAACACGTTATCTGGTTGAAGCCTTCGACCGCCTGGCAGAGCGATCTAGCTGTAATCCCTGAGTGGCCCAGTCCCTCCATATGAAGGGCTTTTGGGTGAGAAGGTTGGCGCTGAAGAGGGCACTGATTAAAGTACACTTTCCCTGTTGCCCATTGTGCCATGCGCATTGTTGATGGTAATGAGGGAATTAATGGGGTGCGTCCCAAATGGCACCCTATCCTTATATAGTGCACTACTTTTGACCAGAGCCCAAGAGGTGTCCCATGTGGTCCCTGGTCAATTGTAGTGCACAATTAAGGGAACAGGGTGCCATTTGGTATGCAACCGATGGTGTTTGCATCACAATAGACACTCAGGACACAGATTTTTTGGGGGGCATTAATGCACCTTTTGGAAAAATGGCGGCTTGTATAGACACACACAGGTTAGTTAGTGTATACTACTAGAGGAACTGCATGGACTAAACAGCTTCCTATATTTCTCTCTCAATTAATATATGGATAGTAATTTGCCCAGCTGTGAGTGTGAGATGTTCGATTCCCCAGTCGTGGTGTAAGAAAAATTGAATGACAGTGAGCAAAACAGCAGTAATTATAAAAGTAATTACTAAATGCTGATGATGCCCATAGGCTTTGCATAACTAAATTTAGAAGAGGAAATTGCTTTTGGCTGCATTGGAAGGCTGGTGGGCATGTTTTTGTTATTTTCTTTATTTATTTTATTATGCACAACCAAGGAAAGTAATTGCCATGGAAACAATTACTTGTACACCTTTTTGTGGGCACAAACAGCTCTGGGAAGCATTGTTGTTGAACAATGTGTTTTAATGAAGGAGAATAGTGTAGTCACTTTGTTTATATTTCTTAACAGATAACAATTAAATGGAACACTGGGAGGGTAAAACAGTGTGGTTGAATACGAGTCATTTTCTTAGTAAATAAGACATTACTTTTTTCTAAGATGTTTTCTCTGGGACATGAAATCGCATAGATATTTGTGTGTTTGGTCTTTCTTAATGAAGAGTCTCTGTGTACTACTGTGTAACTATGGTCCTAATGGCCTATTTCACTCATCAGTGAAGACAACAAAGCAAAGGTTGCCACTTGCCAGTAGCTTAGTAGCTCTATGAAACTGCACTTCAGAATGTCCCCCCCCCCCCCTCTCTGTGTGTGTCTATGTGTGCTTATGATATGCGAGTTTGTATGTTGAGTGAATTTTTGTTCTGAGCTTGTATTATCAAAGCATTACTTCCTACACAACATGATTACTGTACACTTTGTTTTTCAAAGAAATCGGAGACCCTTGTGGGACGATTGTAAAAAGTTCAAGGGTTAAAAGCATTTATTTTATTACAGTACATGGCCTACTGTAGCTGCGTTAGTTGCTCATGTAACCAGGCACTATACCTTGCGTCGGTGGGCTCAGTAATTAGTGCTTCTGCAAATGGTTCAGTAATGGAGAAATAAATCAGAGGGACAGTTGAAATGAATATGGAAAGGCTTGTTTCTAGCTTGGTGACTGGCCGTTTAGTCAGCTGGACCTAATACCCACACAAAGTGGTACAAATCACCACCGTGGGTTTACATTATAGAGCCCAGAGTAGAGCAGAGCACTGCCTTCACGTGGCCCTCTTACATTGCCCAGCCATGAAGGTCTCAGCTCTCTGCTGTAGCCAAGGTCCTTATCCCAAGGACAACAACGGTCGTGGAAAATAGATTAAAGACTTGTCGATAAATCAGGAAATACAGAGGTGTAGCCTGAACTGAGAAATGATGCAGAAAAGAATGAAATTGTGTAGGTGGCAGTAAGAGTAGTTGCAGTAGGCTACAACAAGGGACTCTGAAATATACTGTATGAGCGGGGTGGAGGAGTCATTTGGCAATGTACCGTACTGGTCTGTATTGGCCTTATCGGTCCTTACCTGCTCCCCAGCAACAGCCTGTCAGTAGAACAGGCTAGACAGATGACAGGCTGCTCTCTGGGTGAAGTGCACTGTCTAAAAGCACAGCACGAAGGCTCAAATCAAGTGAAGGACATGTACCATTACAACTAATGTCCTTAATAATCGTGTTAGTCTAGTCCCTCTCAGTACCAGACAAATGGAACATTATTGGCTTATGGAGCCTGCAGTAAATAATTTAGTTTCCAATATTCAGCCTGCTTTGACAGTAAATTAAAATGACATGAAAAGAGCTTGTTGAACAAAGAAAGTATCCAATCAAATGTAATTGTCTTGACTACGGCGGCAGTAATACGGTTCATAATTAAACCAAGTTGTGTTGGTAGCTTTACAACCTTTCGCATGAATCAAAATGTCCAAAATAATTCTGTGATATTGTTTCTTTTAAGACATTACAGTGCCAATATCCTTTGACCGGGCAGATCTTCCTCTGTGTGTACAGGCTAGTGTAACATGGAGTCCAGTCAGTCCGTCACTTCACTTTTAATTGATCTAAACTAAATCATGTGGGCTTGCTCTGCTCTCACCACCTTTACTGGTGATTTATCCCTCTGACAAAGGTGAACTCCAGCATTGACTAATGCAGCGCTACATTAATGGATGGGTGTAAAGAGAGAGGAGGGAGAGAGAGAGAGAAAGAGAGGGGGGTAGAGGAAGAAAGAGAGAGCAAGAGAGGGGGGCAACAGAGAGGGGGGAGAAAGCGAGAGATAGGGGTAGAGGAGGTAGATAGTGGGAGAGATAGAGAGAGAGGCGATGGGAGCGTGAAAGAGACAGATACCGGGAGAACGCAAGAGAGAATGAATGAGAGAGAGAGAGAGAGAGAGAGAGAGAGAGAGAGAGAGAGAGAGAGAGAGAGAGAGAGAGAGAGAGAGAGAGAGAGAGAGAGAGAGAGAGAGAGAGAGAGAGAGAGAGACTTTAGGTACTATGTCAGGTGAAGGTCAAAGAGGGCTCTGGCCCCTGAAGTGTTTGTGACGGTCCCTACCACTCATACAGGACACAAATGACTCCCCTAATCATCCAATTTAATCGCACCATTTTCTGCCCCTCAATAGCCAGGCCTGGACTTAATCACTCTGTTTGCTTGCTGTCGCAAAGACCCTCATATCGAAACCAATGAATTTCTACAATTTAAAACGCATACAGCGGGGGGAGTTCGAGGGGATGCGTGCGGCGATAGAAAAGACATTGGCAGGGGTCTGAAAAACCAGCCAATTCATGCGTGAAGCATTTAGCTATTGCCATCTCAACCCATGACTAACAGTTTTCGGTCACCCGTTTCATTTATTAATGTCTATAATAAGCCCCTCTCTGATAACAGCCCTCTCTAAAAGCATTCTCTCTCTGTCTGCCGTGCTAAAATGTTGTGGTGTTGATATAATTTGGCCCGGCGCAGATTAAGCTCGAGGACGAAGGTGAATTGACTGCACCTGCCCTTTAATGAGGAGTGATAACAAGGCCGGTGGCGGGGGCATGCACAGTGGGGGTGTATCCCAAGTGGCACTCTATTCCCTACATTCCCTAGGAGACCTGGCCAAAAGTAGTGCACTATATTGGGAATCGGGTGCCATTTGGGATGCAGGCTGGGATAGCATTGGACTCGGAGCGTGCCCACCAGCATAGCCTCCACATGGCAACATCCTTGTCATTGTTACCCAGGGATGTTTTGATGTGTTGGTGTCAGGCAGGGAGAGAAGAGGAGTGAGCATCACCCAGCCCTTCTGAAAGGCCACAGAGGGGGGGGACAGGAGGTTCAGCTCCAGGGTGCATAGACAGACGGATGGACCGACGGGCAGGCAGGCAGAACGACAGACAGCTCCTCAGTACAGTGTCCATGGGGTCACCACCATTGGGATTGCAGCCCAGTCAATCAACAGATAGCCCCAAGGCGTCCAGCACAGCTTGGCCCCCAGCCTCACAAACACATACACACAGATGCAGACACACAGACGCACACACACACACACTGCCATCTCCCTCCTGACCACCACCAGCCTGTGCTAATGAGAATGTATATGTATTCATGAATAAAACATGAAGTCATTGTTTTTATTGTTAAGGAAGCTGCTTCGCCACTAGTAGCCAGAATGTTGATGCTGTCCACTGCTTTGAAGTCTCTGCCTGAATTTGTAAGCAACGTTTTGATGACTTATTGTAGCCATTTTGAACAATTACACCCTCTCCCACTCTCCAAATCACCTAAGTAGGATAGTAGTTTAGTTTAAAGAACATCACTTCTTTTAAGTTCCACCAGTCTCCAAGGACCAAAAGATTAATTTGCGGTTTCCTGTCAATCATTTTCTTGAATATACACTTTTTTGTAATTGAATTAGTGTGAGGAGGGAGGGGGTTTGGGAAATGAAGTTGTAAGGATTATAGGCTTGACAGGGATAGTGTTGCAAATTGACTTTTGAGTCCTTGTAAGGAAGTAGATTTTGAAAGGAGTCCAACTTGCATTAACCTTGGAAGAGAGAAGTAATAATAAACCCACATCAACAATGTACGTTCAGGATTGGAAATCTATGTGTTCGTGTGTTTTGTCAGGCAAAAACAAAGCTAAATGGACGAGGCGTCATTGGGCGGGTCCAAATGGCACCCTATTCCCTATATAGTGCACTATAGAGAACAGTGTGCCATTTGTGATGCGGCTGTACATGCACTGTAGTTCTGTATCGCCGTGTACTCTCAGAGCAACACGCCAAGCCAATTACCGGCGAAGAAGAAAGATGTGAGCGTCATGAGAAGTCGTCTAAACCCTTCTTTAGAGGTGTTGATCCCCATTGTTTAGCTGGGGTCAGGAGGAGCATGTTCTCCTGATTAATAACATCTTTCTTTTCTTCTCCAACGACTTGTTTGGGATGTCATCTATGAAGGAGATGCATCTCAGCAGTCAGACAGAGCACTGAGAGAGCAGCAGTCTAATTGTCACAACTAGAGTGTCACCCCCCCCTCCTTTTCCTCCATTTTTACATCCTCTCATTTGTCTTAACACAGCAGCGATCAGTGTTCCTTCCTGCCTCTCCTCTCTGCGCCGTGGCAACGAGACACCAGAAACACACGCACTGACGCCGTAAAGGAGCTGATGCCATTAAATGATATCAACATCAAGGCGGCAGTTTGATTTAGATTTTTTTTTTGGGGGGGGGGGGCTACGGCATTTTCAAATTATGCAGATCCCTTAATTAAACTCAGCCAACGAGCTGTTTGACATTTTTTTTGTCTGTAGCCTAGCCTGTTGGTCTGCTGGAATTTGCATGTCTTTGGATGTTACACAGCTTTCTCTAGGCTCTCAGTGTAATATAACTCTCCCAGCAAACTGAAAAAATTCCCCAAACATTAGCTAAGATTCCCATTAAGTTCTAGTTAGGATTTTATCTAATATTAGTTTGATAAAATGTACAAAAAAAATATATATATTATTTAAAAAAATAACGGTAACGGTAATGTAATGTTTTTAGAACATGCTGCCGCAGTAAAATGTGAGAGCAATGTTCTGGGAACGTTCTTGCAACAGCAGGTGAATGTTTTATACAAACGTTGTATAATCATCAGCACAACTGGACAGTTTGGTGTTATTAGAACATCTGCTCTGGGAACTTTTGCAGAACCACTTTTTCTTGCTGGGCTCTCACTCTAGTTTTGGTGCAGACCTCATAGATGAAAATCCCCTTTAGTCTGTATCGTAAAGTCGTGGCAAAAGCGAAACTACACTATCTACAACGACAACATCATATGTATGTACTGTATTCCACTCATCACTCTGCCCTATCCCATCTGGACAAGAGCAATACCTATGTAAGAATGCTGTTTATTGACTACAGCTCAGCATTTAACACCATAGCATCCTCCAAACTCATCATTAAGCTCGGGGCCCTGGGTCTGAACCCCGCCCTGTGCATCTGGGTCCTGGACTTCCTGACGGGCCGCCCCCAGGTGGTGAAGGTAGGAAACATCACCTCCACTCCGCTGATCCTCAACACTGGGGCCCCACAAGCGTGCGTGCTCAGCCACCTCCTATACTCCCTGTTCACCCACGACTGCGTGGCCAAGCACGCCTCCAACTCAATCATCAAGTTTGCAGACGACACAACAGTAGTAGGCTTGATTACCAGCGATGATAAGACAGCCTACAGTGAGGAGGTGAGGTCTCTGGGAGTGTGGTGCCTGGAAAACAACCTCTCACTCAACGTCAACAAAACAAAGGAGATGATCGTGGACTTCAGGAAACAGCAGAGGGTGCACCCCCCTATCTACATCGACGGGACCGCAGTGGAGAATGTGGAAAGCTTCAAGTTCCTTGGCGTGCACATCACTGACAAACTGACATGGACCACCCACACAGACAGTGTGGTGAAGAAGGCGCAACAGAGCCTCTTCAACCTCAGGAGGCTAAAGAAATGTGGCTTGTCACCTAAACCCCTCACAAACTCTTACAGATGCACAATTGAAAGCAGCCTGTCGGGCTGTATCACCGCATGGTATGGCAACTGCACCGCCCACAACCGCAAGGCTCTCCAGAGGGTGGTGCGGTCTGCTCAACGCATTACTGGGGGCTAACTACCCGCCCTCCAGGACACCTACAGCACCCGATGTCACAGGAAGGCCAAAAAGATCATCAAGGACATCAACCACCCGAGCCGCTGCCTGTTCACCCCACTATCATCCAGAAGGCGAGGTCAGTACAGGTGCATCAAAGCTGGGATCGAGAGACTGAAAAACAGCTTCTATCTCAAGGCCATCAGACTTTTAAACAGCCGTCACTAACACTTTAAGGAATGGAACACTAGTCACTTTAATAATGTTTACATATCTGGCATTACTCATATGACACTTATATGTATATACCGTTTTCTATACTGTTCTACGGTATCTCATTCACTTAATAATGTTGACATATCTTGCATTACTCATCTCATATGTATATACTGTATTCTATGCTATTCTACTGTATCTTAGTCTCATATGTACAGTATATACTGTATTCTATGCTATTCAACTGTATCTTAGTCCGTTCCGCTCTGACATCGCTTGTCCATATGTACAGTTGAAGTCGGAAGTTTGCATACATTTTAGGTTGGAGTCATTAAAACTCGTTTTTCAACCACTCCACAAATTTCTTGTTAACAAACTATAATTTTAGCAAGTTGGTTAGGACATCTACTTTTTGCATGACAAAATTAATTTTTCCAACAATTGTTTACAGACAGATTATTTCACTTATAATTCACTGTATCACAATTCCAGTGGGTCAGAAGTTTGCATACACTAAGTTGACTGTGCCTTTAAACCGCTTGGAAAATTCCAGAAAATTATGTCATGGCTTTAGAAGCTTCTGATAGGCTAATTGACATAATTTGAGTCAATTGGAGGTGTACCTGTGGATGTATTTCAAGGCCTATCTTCAAACTCAGACACTCTTTGCTTGACATCATGGGAAAATCAAAAGAAATCAGCCAAGAAAAAAAATTGTTGACCTCCACAAGTCTGGTTCATCCAGCAATTTCCAAACGCCTGAAGGTACCACGTTCATCTGTACAAACAATAGTACATAAGTATAAACACCATGGGACCACGCAGCCGTCATACCGCCCAGGAAGGAGACGCGTTCTGTCTCCTAGAGATGAACGTACTTTGGTGCGAAAAGTGCAAATCAATCCCAGAACAACAGCAAAGGACGCTGTGAACATGCTGGAGGAAACAGGTACATATCAACGTAACCTGAAAGGCCGCTCAGCAAGGAAGAAGCCACTGCTCAAGAACCGCCATATAAAAGCCAGACTACGGTTTGCAACTGCACATGGGGACAAAGATCATACTTTTTGGAGAAATGTCCTCTGGTCTGATGAAATAAAAAGAGAACTGTTTGGCCATAATGACCATCGTTATGTTTGGAGGAAAAAGGGGGAGACTTGCAAGCTGAAGAACACCATCCCAACTGTGATGCACGGGGGTGGCAGCATCATGTTATGGGGGTGCTTTGCTGCAGGAGGGACTGGTGCACTTCACAAAATACATGGCATCATGAGGGAGGAAAATTATGTGGATATATTGAAGCAACATCTCAAGACATCCGTCAGGAAGTTAAAGCTTGGTCACAAATGGGTCTTCCAAATGGACAATGACCCCAAGCATACTTCCAAAGTTGTGGCAAAATGGCTTAAGGACAACAAAGTCAAGGTCTTGGAGTGGCCATCACAAAGCCCTGACCTCAAACCCATAGTTAATTTGTGGTCAGAACTGAAAAAGCGTGTGCGAGCAAGGAGGCCTACAAACCTGACTCAGTCACACCAGCTCTGTCAGGAGGAATGGGCCAAAATTCACCCAACTTATTGTGGGAAGGTTGTGGAAGGCTACCTGAAACGTTTGACCCAAGTTCAACAATTTAAAGGCAATGCTAACAAATACTAATTGAGTGTATGTAAACTTCTAACCCACTGGGAATGTGATGAAAGAAATATAAGCTGAAATAAATAATTCTCTCTTCTATTATTCTGACATTTCCCATTCTTAAAATCAAGTGGTGATCCTAACTGACCTAAGACAGGGAATTTTTACTTGGATTAAATGTGAGGAATTGTGAAAGAACTGAGTTTAAATGTATTTGGCTAAGGTGGATGTAAACTTTCAACATCAACTGTATATAGTCTTAATTCATTCCTACATAGATTTGTGTCTATTGGGTATATGTTGTGTAATTTGTTAGATATTACTTGTTAGATATTACTGCACTGTCGGAGCTAGAAGCACAAGCATTTCGCTACACCCGCAATAACATCTGCTAATCACGTGTATATGACCAATAACATTTTATTTTATTCAAATTGAAAAACGTTCATGGGATGTTGACGTCGTGAAAGGTTTTCAGGGAAGAAATTATGCACTATTGCTGCAGCATTGCGGTTACATTTCCTTACAGTATAACTTTAGTTTTAGGTCAAAGTATAGAGCCACCACACGGTGGAAACAAGCGCTGGTACTATTTCATTACTGTGGTGAGTAGAGTACAGCAGCAGTGTTATCTATCACCTCTCCCCATCAGGATAAAGCCCTGTAGGCCTATCAGCCATTCCCATCAGTACAGAGTACAGCCTGTCTTAGCTGCTCTATGAGGATCATACATCATACTGTACTGTACATCGTTGGGACGACTCCACTTCTCTTCTGCTGTTCTTATCAGATATCTCACCTCAGGACCAATGGCTAATAACAAAAAGCTACAGCTCCCTCCTTCTCTCAACCAGATGTACTGTAGCCAAAATAATTTAATGTCTTATTTAATTCATTTTCTTATATTATGTAAAACTGATTTTAACCCTAGTCAAAGGGAACAGACTAGAAATATCCTGTCTCCGGGTGTGTGAATGTGTGCAGTAATTGTCTATCCATGGCGTCGTTCAATGTCTCTGTTGACATAATATGGCGGTGGGAGGCGGGCTAGATTAAAATTTAAAACCCAAACAGGCATTGCGAAATGACACAACTCCATACAAGATTCATGATGATTCTCTTGTCTTCCCTTGGACAAGAACAGCTTGAGGAACCCAATCCCAATAGAAAACGAAAGAAAGTACTTAATTGACAATTTCTTGAAAATGGCTGAAGGGAAAAACAAAAGAGAGGCCTTGTGTTTCTTAGGGCGTAATAAGCCGTTTCTCATCACTCTCTCTGTGATTGAGCCTATACAAAATCGATTTATTTCTCGGGGTAACTCAGAATAATTGAAAAACAGACAACGTTTGGTTCCAATTTACCAGCAATAAAGTTGTAATAGGGTTTTCTCTGCAATTTTACCCTTAATGCACTCATTCTGAAGAGCAGTATTTTGCCAGTCGAACAAATAGCATCACTGGAGCTTACAACCAGTAATAGTCCCACATTGATGCACACATTAAACTTGTTAAATCAATTCTGTGGACACTTTCTAAAGTGGACAGTCTGTTTGCTCTCTCTAGCTCGCTCCTCTCGCCCAGCCTACTCATACCCTCTACGATGTATCAATCACTTTCATTCCCCTCCTAATGATTCAGGCCTTTTAGTTTGTAATTATTTATGTTCTACGGGCGTAGATATCTGAGTGGGATGTGTATTTATAGGCAGGCCTAATGCTCCTGATGTACCTACATGTTTATAATGAAAATGCATGACATGACATAGTTCAACAAGAGTTATCGCTGATGGATTTGTGTACACAGACAGAAACATCACCTTACCTGGCTACTTTGGCCTCCGCCTGCCTTTAGAGGAACAGCTCTGTAAACAAACAACACCCACCCATCCATTAGTTGCCCTGTAACAACTACCTCTCTGAATTGCTTGGATTTTCAAAAGTGCATTATATACACTGAGCGCACAAAACATTAGGAACACCTTCCTAATATTGAGTTGCACTCCCCCCTTTGCCCTCAGAACAGCCTCAATTCGTCGGGGCATGGACTCTACAAGGTGTCGAAAGCGTTCCACAGCGATGCTGGCCCACGTTGACTCCAATGCTTCCCACAGTTGTGTCAAGTTGGCTGGATGTCCTTTGGGTGGTGGACCATTCTTGATACACACAGGAAACTGTTGAGCGTGAAAATCCCAGCAGCTTTGCGTTTCTTGACACACTCAAACTGGTGCGCCTGGCACCTACTACCATACCCCGTTCAAAGGCACTTCAATCTTTAGTGTTGACAATCCATGTCTCAATTGTCTCAAGGCTTAAAAATCTGTATTTACCCAGTCTCCTCCCCTTCATCTACACTGATTGAAATGGATTTAACAAGTGACATCAATAAGGGATAATAGCTTTCACCTGGATTCACCTGATCAGTCAGTCTATGTCATGGAAAGAGCAGGTGTTCCTAATGTTTTGTACACTCAGTGCATATTACTTGGAAAATGTTATAATAGCATACTGTTACTTGTATTCTTATTTTGATCAGCATAAACACCCAGCCCCAGCACACCCTCACCAGATAGTATGGAATGCCCTTTATTATTCTTATTTGAAAACCCCCCAATGATTTCTTTGTTAGTGTCTTGTTTTATTTTATTGTTATAAACAAATGACCTTGGCCCATATATATCATGTGCAGTATAATTACTTAGGCGCCTTTTTATTACAGTCCTTAATGTGTATCATCATCTTCAACAATCCAAGCTACATGGTTACAGTAGGTCCTCCATGCCAGCAGTATTCTCCCATGGTGATACTATATGGGTGAGCCAGGGTTCAATTTGACCTCATGTCTACTTCACACCAGGAAATGGAAAGGCTTGTTATACTGTTGTTATACTGTATGTGTGTAGCTAGCTGTTTGGTGTGTGTGTGTGTGTGTGTGTGTGTGTGTGTGTGTGTGTGTGTGTGTGTGTGTGTGTGTGTGTGTGTGTGTGTGTGTGTGTGTGTGTGTGTGTGTGTGTGTGTGTGTGTGTGTGTGTGTGTGTGTGTGTGTGTGTGTGTGTGCGTGTGTGTGTGTGTTTGTGCATCCGTGGTGTGTGTGTGTGTGTGTGTGTGTGTGTGTGTGTGTGTGTGTGTGTGTGTGTGTGTGTGTGTGTGTGTGTGTGTGTGTGTGTGTGTGTGTGTGTGTGTGTGTGTGTGTGTGTGTGTGCATCCGTGGTGTGTGTGTTGGGTCATAGGTACAGTAATTAAACTGTCTGTTTGACCCAATCCTGTTCTGCCAAGCAGGCAGCTGGCTGCTGCTGTATTATAGAGACATTCAGCTAATCGATTAAAAGCGAAGAGACAGGAGAGATGTCTGACAGCACTGTACTAAAATGAAATTAGTCAGAGTCGCAGGGGGGTGACGGGGTGTGGGTAGGGGGGTAATGCAGCGAATGGCGGCCACAGGTGACCGGCCCCCTCTGGGACTGTGGTACAGGGGCTGCTGGGTAGAGGGGACAGCGTGTGCTGAGCCCCATGTAATTAGGACAGCCGTGTTTCTACAGGATTCCAAATGATCACCAGAGAGAGGGGGAGAGAGGGGGATAGGGAGAGAAGAGGGGGAGAGAGGGGGATAGGGAGAGAAGAGGGAGAGAGAAAGGGAAATAAGAAATAGAGAGTGAGTGAGTGAGTGAGTGAGTGAGTGAGTGAGTGAGTGAGTGAGTGAGTGAGTGAGTGAGAAATAAAGAGAGAGTGAGAGAGAGAGATAAAAAGAGAGTGAGAGAGATATAAAGAGAGAGGGAGAGAATGAGAGAGATATAAAGAGAGAGGGAGAGAATGAGAGAGATATAAAGAGAGAGGGAGAGAGTGAGAGAGAGATATAAAGAGAGAGTGAGAGAGAGAGAGAGATAAAAAGAGAGTGAGAGAGATATAAAGAGAGAGGGAGAGAATGAGAGAGATATAAAGAGAGAGGGAGAGAATGAGAGAGATATAAAGAGAGAGGGAGAGAGTGAGAGAGATATAAAGAGAGAGGGAGAGAGTGAGAGAGATATAAAGAGAGAGGGAGAGAGTGAGAGAGATATAAAGAGAGAGGGAGAGAGTGAGAGAGAGAGATATAAAGAGAGAGGGAGAGAGTGAGAGAGAGAGATATAAAGAGAGAGGGAGAGAGAGAGGCAACTTGGAGAAGCAGAAAAAAAGGGTTTCGGTTGGGGGGAAAAGGGGAAAATCAGGGGGATGCGCTTTCGAGCAAAACTTGGCCTCCATCCAGTGCGGTTGAAATTACACGAAATTATTCAGCTGCCTGGGAATGTGAAATCACACTAATTGCCTTTTGAAGTAGCCTGTAGCTGTGGCTGGAAAGCCAAGGCTGGCCGCAGCTCTGCCTGCCTGTTGTGGAGAGAGCAGAGCACCTCAATCGATTTCACAGCTGATATTCCTCAGAATCAACACTTATTTTACATTGCACGCTGGGGCCCCTTTTAAATGTAAATTTGGTGTAAACTGCACTTGTTGGTTGGTCCTCGATACAAACAAGGCAGGAGGGTGTCGTTATGCAAACATTGAAATAAGCAGAAATTATTTTTGTTAACTTCAAAAGAAAAAGAGAAAACGCTGCCTGTGCTGCTATGGTCTGAGGGAGAGTAAACCTAGTAAGCAACATTGGTGTCATCTGGAGACTAGAGAGAAAATACAGCTGAAAATACAGTTAGTCTAGCGGTTAAGTAACTGAAAGGTCACCGGTTCGAATCCCTGAGTTGACTAGGTGGAAAATCTGTCGTTGTGCCCTTGAGCAAGGCACTTAACTCTAATTGCTCCAGTAAATTGCTCTGGATAAGAGCATCTGCTAAATGACTCAAATGTAAATGTGTAGCACTCTCTTGATGAGGCAGTTTGTTGCAAACACGACATCATACAGTAGGTTAACAAAGGATTAGTGAAACAGCCTTGTGATGGAACTCTTCAAAAAATAAAAAGTTTGTTGTCATGTCGCCCACCAACACTTTAAGCACCGCAGTATGGGCACCGTGGTGTGTATCAAAGTGCTGCCGTTACAGAAGACAATAGAAGCCTGGACTTCATTTGAATGGGAAAAAGTCCAACTGCAAGTATTTAGCCTAGCCGCCTCGTTAAATTCTCTATTGATCTCTTTTCATTGGCCGTTGCAGTTTAGCTTTCAACCATTTTTTTCTGCATACTTTATATAACTGAGTGAGTGGTTGCATCCAAAATGGCATCTTATTTACTATAACGTGTACTACTTTTGACCAGGGCCCATAGTCAAAAGTAGTGCACTATATAGGGAATAGGGTGCCAAATGGGACATAGACAGTGAATCAGAGAAAATAAGAAATAAAAAATAATAATTTAAATCACATAATTACTCCTAGTTTAGGCAACAGCGGCTACACCCTCCCTTAACACCCCAACACGTTCCATTAGGTCATGCTGTCGACAAAACGCGAGTCATTTTATCTCGTTCCAAAACGCATAATCACAACAATTACAAACCACTTTCTGGAGGGGTGTCACTTCTAACGTTGAGATCACCGCCAGTCTGCTGTTCCTTAGCAGCTTCAAGAGAAAAGTGTCTGTCGAGCGCCGTGCGGAAAATGCCCAGTTTGAAATCATCTACAACGTGTTTGGAACAACACAGAACTGTGTCTGATGTTGAAACACCTTTTCATTCTATCCTGTTTGTGACAAACTGTTCTCTGTGTTAAATTGGCTAAAAGTAAAAACACCAAAAGAAAAAAAGCACAGCCTTTCTCAGAGGAAGCAGTCGGTGGTGTTGTTCAAATGTGTTTGTGTTGTGCTTCTAGTAGGTGTTCAAGGACTGCGTCCAGAATGGCACCCTGTTTATTATATACTGTAATGCACTACCTTTGACCAGGCTTATACTTACTTTAATCAGCACCCTAGTCCTCCTTGTGTGAACCCGAAATGGCACCCTTTTTCCTATATAGTGCACTAAGTAGTGCTCTCTATAGGGAATATCCCTGGTGTATAGGGAATATCCCTGATCAAAAGTAGTAGGGAATAGGGTTTAGGGTTTCATTTTGGACACACTCAAGACATACCCAAGGAGTGCTGCACACTAAGTAAGATGGTTAATTAGGGTACAGGACACTGGTGTCACCTCTGTTATGGGCTTGTCCGGAATCAATACATTAGAGGTTGTGTGCATTTTACACACGCACGCACGCACTCACGCACGCACACACACACATATACTTTTGTGAATTCAGGCTATAAACATTTGACACCTTTAGGCCCTTAGCACTGTCTACAGCAGTAGGTACTAGGACCCTTTGGGGCCTATCCACAGGGTGTACTTGAGAAGACTCCTGAGACCATAGGCATACTGCTAAAATTCACATGAGGGTTACTTCAGGGGTACTCTGGGCAGAGCAAAACTCTGTTGGTGGTTCAGTAACTACAAAAGGTTGGGAACCACTGGTCTACAGGGTGTAATACCTAAACACCAAGGTTAGCAAGGTTACATCACAGGATTATCTCTTCATTTGTTGTTAAACACTCACCGAAAATGGAGGCTTTTCCCGTCTGATTAGTTGGATGATAGCTAGGTGGAACATACCTCTAGACAAAGAGAGGCAGAGGCCGGGGCCCGTGAAACACGTTTGTATTCGCCTCATTACCTTGCAAAGTCAGCTGAGGAAATGCTAGGAGCACCCCTGCTACTCCAGCTAGCGCCTGGTCGAGTGTGTTTGCTGACATGCATATTCCCCTCTGTGCTAACGAGCAGACAGCTAGGGAAGGAGTTTCCTTCAGCTCCCAGCCCAGCGGCATGGTGTTGCTCTGCTCTGCTCTGGGCTGGGTGGGAGGGCTGAAGGTAAGCTTGTGGAGCGAGAGGTTGGAGGGGTGTGTGCTCCGGAGCTGAGGCCTCTGCGCCCTAGAGGTTCCCTCCTCTAATGTGACTTTACTTCCTCACTCCTGCTGATGATGCAGCTGATCTAAAAACCAACATTCCTGTCCGTCTCCCATGTCTACTGTACTGTAGGAGACATGACCCACTTCTCAATTTGTCCACGCATCAATTTGGCTCATAAGGCTTCTTAAATTGCTGCCTTTTCACAATAATGTTCTACTTTCAGTTGTTTTAAATCCTTCCTTAATCCCTCTGATAATTATATCCTCTTTACCCTTGAGACCGCATTTAAGACAATGCATAATATTAGGTCCTTAAAATCAGCATAATATTCATCATTAGAATCTAGACATGCTGTCTCTATTTCTGTCTCGGAAATGTTTCCTTGTTTACATGTGGCTCAGGACACAAGCCAATACTACTGTCCTATTCTGCCTTCCCTGTGCTCTCCTTAGCACATGATAAAATGCTCGCCCGTTGCCTCAACCAATCATGGTTTCAGTAGAGCAGTTAAACTATTTTATGGCAGGCACCCTCAAAGCTGTAGAGTCTTAAATTCTCCCTGTAATGGTAGATTAATTTCAGTCTGCCTAATGCAATCCAGGACAAAATACTTTAAACTCGTTTGGGGGGGTGTGGTGGAGTGAAGCAATCCGTGCACAATAGCAATCTGTCTGCAGGAAGAAAAGAGAGAGAGAGACCTGAGAGAGTGACCTGTTGGCACAAAAAAAGGCAACCACTGGAGCACAAACTCCATTGTAAATACAACCTACAGTATATTTATCTGTTTATTTATTTTCCCTTTCATACTTCAACTATTTGCAGTATGTTACAAAACTGTACATAGCCAATAATATAACATTTGAAATGTCTATATTATTTTTAAAAATGTTGTGAGTGTAACGTTTCATCTTCATTTCTGATTGTTTATTTTGCTCGTTTATTTATACTGAACAAAAATATAAACGCTACATGCAACAATTTCAATGATTTTACTGAGTTACAGTTCATATGAGGAAATAAGTCAATTGAAATAAATTCATTAGGCCCTAATCTATGGATTTCACATGACGGAAAATTTGTCTCATGCAGCGAGACACATCTCCTTCGCATAGAGTTGATCAGGCTGTTTGATTGTTGCCTGTGCAATGCTGTCCCGGTCCTTGTCAATGTCTGTGCAAAGTTGCTGGATATTGGCGGGAACTGGAACACGCTGTCGTACACGTCGATCCAGAGCATCCAAAACATGTCTGGTGAGAATGTAGTATGCCATGCAATTGTGTTCGCTGTCTGTAGTTTATGCCTGCCCATGCCATAACACCACCGCCACCATGGGGCACTCTGTTCGCAACTTTGACATCAGCAAACCGCTCGCCCACACGACGCCATACACGTGGTCTGCGGTTGTGACGCCAGTTGGACGTACTGATAAATTCTCTAAAACTACATTGGAGGCGGCTTATGGTAGAGCAATTAACATTGAATTATCTGGCAACAGCTCTGGTGGACATTCCTCCAGTCAGCATGCCAATTGCACACTCCCTCAAACCTTGAGACATCTATGGCATTGTGTTGTGTGACAAAACTGCACATTTTAGAGTGGCCTTTTATTGTCCCCAGCACAAGTTGCACCTGTGTAATAATCATGCTGTTTAATCAGATTCTTGATAATGCCACACCTGTCAGGTGGATGGATTATCTTAACAAAGGAGAAATACTCACGAACAGTGATGTAAACAAATTTGTGTATAACATTTGAGAGAAATAAGCCTTTTGTGCGTATGGAAAATTTCTGTGATCTTTTATTTCAGCTCATGAAACATGGGACCAACACTTTACATGTTGCATTGATGTTTTTGTTCAGTGTATTTCCCTTTTGTTAATTGTCTATTTCACTTGCTTTGGCAATGTAAATGTATGCTTCCCATGCCAATAAAGCCCTTTCAATTGAATTGAAATTGCGAGAGAGAGAGCGAGAGAGAGCGAGAGAGAGCGAGAGAGCGAGAGAGCGAGAGAGAGCGAGAGAGCGAGAGAGCGAGAGAGAGAGCGAGAGAGAGAGCGAGAGAGTGAGAGAGAGAGAGAGAGAGAGAGAGGGAGAGAGAGAGAGAGCATCACCAAATCTCAAATGGAACTGTTTCCCTCAGCAAATGTTCTACCAAGGGGGAAGTCTTTCAGGGTTCTTTGCCATCTCTTTCTGCCAAACACAAACAGTAGCTACAGTACTGCAGAGTATTCGCCAACTATACAGTATTCGCCAATGTCTTTTTAGTGTGAATAAAACCACTTTCTAGCTGTACACAGAGGGACATAACAAGTGGGAAAAGATCAGAGCTACAGCATAGTCCTTGTTTTACCTTCAGCATGCTAGCAAATACCAAAGACGTCTAGCAATTGTGACAGCTAGACAACCTCATCAGGCAGTACAAGGAGGGATAGATAACTTTAAACAACACCTGTATTAAACAACAGATAGAATGGAAGAATAAGAATGCTAAAATCCTACTGTACATTAAATTGAACCATAATGATAATATGTACTGTACGTTGAATGTGATGCTGCACTGCTATAACCATACTGTACTGGACTGTTACTGCAGAGTATACATTTCATATTTTGACATGATAAGTCAGTGTTAGGTCATGTCGGCTTCTTGTTGCAGTGAGCAGCAGCCCTCTGTTAAGGACAGCAGTGATTAACCTCTCCTGTTTCTCCTCTCCTCTGCTGTGTAAATATATATCAAGTCAGGTTAATATGATAAACCAGCGTCTCACCATCCGCTGTAAATCAAACCCAGGGCTACAGCTCGCCCTGATAGGGTGAATGCCTCCTGAACCGAGGTAAATGTTTGGATTTGTATCAACCCTGGCCAATGTCTGTCACAGGGGTGTGTGTGTGTGTGTGTGTGCACGTGGGTGCGCACATGACTGTGTGTGTGTGTGTGTGTGCATGTGTGTGTACAGGGGAGGTGGAAGGAAGGCTTCACTTTTGTTATCTCTCCTTTCAAACTACTGACCTCTCTTGTAGTAAATGGATTGAGGCCCCATTCTAAATCAACACCGACTATTTAACACAATGAAGGAACTAATTTCTTCCCATTTAACTCAACATTTGCAATAAGATGACTTGTACCCTAATGGTTTCTAATGAATTGTTCTCTCCTTTTCTCTCTCTCTTCCCTTCCCCTCCTGCTTATGCGAAAAGCATAGGCCTGCACAGTGCACCACTTTTGGTGCACTACATATGTAATAGGGCAGAATTTGGGATACAGACATATTCAGGACAGTCAGCGGATTCTACCCATTTTATCTAATGCAAAATGTTAATTTCAAACCCTTAATTACCTTTAAATGAAAATTGGCTTAGCAGCTCGATGGATTGTGAGTAGGCAGGCATCAAACCACCGAGCATGTCCAGGGGTACCTCCCAAATGGAGCACTATTCCCTATGATAGTGCACTACTTTTGAAAAAAGGAGAATAAGGTGTCATTCGGGATGCATGTGTTGGAGATGTGATGTGACCACGGCCAGCAGGCCAGCAGTTCAGAGTTTACTGCAGGTTCAGGTAGTTTCTCTCCTCTGGAGTAACGCCACTTCTGAATCCTACTGAAATCCACCTGGAGAATAACACTAATACCTATCCCTTTGTGTCAAGTCTACCTGCTCTAGTTCTCTGAGTACTGGACTGTTAAAATGTACATGAGGTGTAGGGTGAAGTGAGGTCGTCGTCTGACTAATTTCTGGGGCTTGACATGCTTGGCAGAAGACAGTTCAGTGGTAGTGTTTTAGCCGCCAGTAATAACATTACGTTTCTCTATTGAGTGATGAAGGCATCGGTCATTCATTTATCACAGAGAGAGAAAGGAAGGGGGAGAGAGGGAAGTGTCCTCATCATTCACCTTCAGTGGTATGTCTTGACAGGTACAAAGTTGAATAGTGGATGAATCCAGTTTAGTGAGACTGCATAAGGCCAATGTAAACACGCTCAAAGAACTCCAAAGTTGTGTTAATTGTTTCTTACACATTTGTGTCTCTTGTCAGTGTGCGTGTGCATGCGCGCCCATGCATATGTGTGCGTTCGTGTGTGTTTGCGTGTGAAAGAGAGTGTGCTACTCTGACATGGTTTGCTTAATGTGGTCTAATGTGGTCTGTGTAATGAGAACCAGGGGCATTCGCTCCTTTGTAGAAGTAGCAGCGTCTTCTTCCCACGCTGTGTGTCCTCTGCTTCAGCACCTGATGAGACCACATTACACTCTCTTTATCAGACACACGGCCCAATCACACACACACCCACTCTCATCTCCAGACCCCACCAGTTGTACTGTACATTCTCTCTATAGAACTGGGTCTAGGGAGATAATGTAACCATATTGAATATTGTAACGCCTCAAACCACAAAGTCCCTGTTTTGAATTGACTGGATGGGTTCTGAGAAACCTAAGCTTAATCTGGGCCTGTATGTAGTGTGAAGTTACGGTCGTGTGTGGTACACCATTCAAATTAATATGTAACTCAAGCCATCTTGCTTCAAAGGATTGACATTGACCATGTCTCGCTCTCACTTTTTATAGTACGCATAGTACATGATAAGATTCTTTCTTTGCATTTTTATACAGTTAAAATCCCATTGAGATCCAAAATCTCCTTTTCAAGGACACCTGTCCCATGTTACATGTGTAGTTTTATTCCGAAGCGTTTTTTTGTTCCCCACGATGAGATCAGGGAGGGGACTGTCGAGATCCGTCCGTTAGTACATTCGTACATTTGTACGTTCATTCATCACACGCGATATCTCAGACAGCGCTGGCCCGATTTTTATGAAACGTGGGTGAATGATGCGTCCTGCCATAGAGATCTTTCATTTACAATATTACACTGATTGGCCAAATGGTGGCACTATAACAAGCGATTGAAAATGCAAACTTTGAAAGGTCAAGCCCTAAACCCCGTTTGACCAAAAGTCATGAAATGTGGTACATATGTCCTTCTCCTAATAAAATAAACAAATTTGCCCCTGCCAACCATAAGTTCCACCATAATGGATTTTCCACCATTTTGAATTTTGTAAAAAAACAAATACTTACAATGCTACTCCTCTGGCACCGAATGGCCGATCTACACGAAACTTGATATGTGGCATCTATGGACAAAGGTCTCTCAATGCAATACTTTCCAGATTAGTACCTAAAACAACATGGCCACTATTGAACAATAAACATTAATTCAGGCTTGGTCTGGCACATAAATGCATATAAATCAGTCAAGGATATTCGTATTGTAACAAAATTTGGTACACATGTTGCAAACACTGTCAAGACTCAACATTTGCAAGAGCACATGGTGGCGCTATAACGGTCACATGTTTACATGCTCTTGATCTGTTTGACTCAGAGTGATGAAATTTGGCATACATGCTTAGGGATATGAGTCTAGCTAACCCACACGATATCTCAGACACCACTGGCCTGATTTTGAAAAAACTTGGGTGAATAATGCATCTTGCCAAAGAGATCCGCCATTTAAAAAATGACAGTGATTGGCCCAAGGGAGGCGCTGCATCATTTGTGGGGGACGACATGTTTCTGTTGCCTTATTTCTTTTACGGCAGAGACTTAAATGAATAGAGCGACCTGGCCATTATGTTTTATTGGTACCTTAGTGACATGGACATGGACCAAATCAGCACACTTAATCAGGACTCACAGTTTCCCAGGAGCAGCTCACTATAGTATCTCCCCTGCTGCTGAGCCTACACAACCAACATGTCTATCTGGAAGAGAGAGAGAGAGTGAGAGACAGAGAGACGCTGACCGGCTGCAGTTGATAGTCCTCCTCTCCCATTTACCCTGGCTGCAATCTAGACCCCACAGACAGACAGAAGGAGAGAGGAATAGAGGGATCTCTTACTTTCCTCCTTTCCTATTTTCATCCTTTCATTGGTGGAGCATGCCATTGTAGTTAGCGCCTAATTACTCTACGGCTGAGACGTTCCAAATATTCCCCTGGTGGTAATATTCTTCTGCCTGAATGAGTCATTATGTTGTTTGGCAGACTGAAACAGACTGAAACAGACTGAAACAGCAGCCCTTCACTGTCTGAACACTATACGGCTCATGTTCTACCCATCCCCACACACAAGCACACGCACTAAGGGCACCGCCCCCCCCCCCCATCACTTCCCATCCCTCTCCATCCACTCTGTCAGTACGTTTCCACGACGACCCTCCCCACTGTGGCATGACAGGTTGTTCAGCAGCCTATGAGGCACTGATTTGCCTTACTGTCTGTACGACTGTAGGCATCCCTTTGTAGCTAGGGGTATAGTACCCCTCTCATACCCCATCTAACACCTTTTTATCTAAAGTATACCACCCGTATATCATAGCTCTCTCTCCCTCCCTCCCTATTTACATTCCATCACACCCCTACTGTTGCGTCTTTCACTTATTACCTTTCTTTCTTTGTTACCTTCTCCTGCTATCGCTTTCTGACCCCTCCACTCACAATATTTGTGCATAGTAGATAAACACACATACACAAACGAAGGCCCGCACACACAGCCATGCATGCACGCACGCACGTGCACACACATACACACATACAAAAACACACAAATTCAGACAGACAGACACACAGACTGGTATGTGTAATCATCTTTGCTGTCTTTTTGCTTGGGTGTGTGCCAGCTGGTGTGTGTTAGAGTCAAGGACAGGAGTAGAGGACAAATAGGCTGGAGGGAGGGAGGGAGGGAGGGAGGGAGGGAGGGAGGGAGGGAGGGAGGGAGGGAGGGAGGGAGGGAGGGGTTATAGAGCGTAGAGATGGCTAGCTGGATTCTGCTCTTAGCTCTGTTTACTGTGTAGTAAATGTAGGCTCCTCTACTAACTTACTGCACAGGCTGCTTCCAAAATGGCACCCTATAGCCTATTCAGTGCACTACTTATGGGCCCTGGTCAAAAGAAATCCACTGAAAAAGTATTTGCCTCCTGAGTTTCTCTATATTTACATATTTTTTGACACTGAATGTTATCAGATCTTCAACCAAAATCTAATATTAGATAAAGGCAACCTGAGTGAACAAATAACACAACGTGTTTGCTTATCTCATTTATTTAATTAGCAAAGTTATGCAACACCCAATGCCCCTGTGTGAAAAGTAATAGCCCCCTCCCTCTTTGCCCCCTCCCTGGTTGCCACCTTTAGCTGCAATGACTACAACCAAACGCTTCCTGTAATTGTTGATCAGCCTCTCATATCGCTGTGAAGGGATTTTGACATCTCAATTCGATTTAGGTCTGGACTTTGACTAGGCCATTCCAAAACTTTAGATGTGTAGCTTTTCAGCCATTCTGATGTAGACCTGATTGTGTGTTTTGGGTCATTGTCTTGCTGCATGACCCAGCTGCACTTCAGCTCACAGACGGATGGCCTGACATTCTCCTGTAGAATTCTCTGATACGGAAGCAGAATTCATGGTTCCTTCAATGATGGCAAGTCATCCAGATCCTTTCAGCCAGTCTACATCAGAATGGCTGAAAAGCTACACATCTAAAGTTTTGGATTGGCCTAGTCAAAGTCCAGACCTAAATCGAATTGAGGTGTTGTAGCAGGACCTGAAACGAGCAGTTCATGCTCGAAAACCCCCAAATGTCACAGAGTTAAAGCAGTTCTGCATGGAGGAGTGGGCCAAAATTCCTCCACAGCGATGTGTGAGACTGATCAACAACTACAGGAAGCGTTTGGTTGCAGTAATTGCAGCTAAAGGTGACAACCAGGGAGGGGGCAAAGACTTTTCACACAGATGCATTAGGTGTTCCATAACTTTGTTTATTAAATAAATGAAATAAATATACATGTTTGTTATTTGTTTACTCAGGTTCCCTTTGTCTAATATTACGTTTTGGTTGAAGATCTGATTACATTCAGTGTCAAAAATATGCGAAAACAGAGAAAATCAGAAAGGGGGTAAACAGTTTTTCTCAGAGCTTTATAGAGAACAGGGTAACATTTGAGAAGCAGACTCGAACGAGCCCATAGAGCCACATTCATCACGTACCATATTTTCTATTAGACCCAGTCGTTCATGATCTGGACTTTTTCTGTTAAGGATGATTGGCGTATTGATAACACCTGAATTATTCAACACTATAAGCATATCTAACGGTTTGGATACCATCAAATTGAATTCAATTCATTACTACTGTAGCTAATCTTTTTAAGCGTTTTTGAATGGTGTTGCGAGCATTTACGGCGTGAATCCGTAACATATACACACATTACATGTTGTTCTGATAATAGGAATGAAAGATGTAGCAACATTTTCTCACTGTATCTAAAGCAAAGTCCTGCTAAACTAAGCTAAGCCAGGGTTAGCTAACTGTCATATTGGCTGCAGGTCTTACGCAGCTCTTACTGTCCTCCATCATGAATGAAAGGTTGCTGGTATTTGTGAGCTTTGCTAAGGTGAGCTCTGCTTTTCTCATTGGGGTGTGCTTGCCTTGCAGCCCCCAGTCTGAGCCTGCAACGAGTTTATTAACAGAAATGCGACAATGCATTTCAGTAATGGATTGTTTGTTTGGTTGCGTAAGCCTTCATAACTGTGTAGGGCAGTCCGGGCACTCTGTCTCTCTCTTCCTTTAATGCAGTTAGCCATAATGAATGCATTTCCAAATTCAATGAGTTTTTTTCCCATTATTTTATTTTGCTCATCCTAGCGTATTGATTGGTTGAAAATGCCCCTTGAACTTGACCTCTCTCGTGTTGCTCAATGCCAATAACGCTGTCGTCTTCTCCTCTCCCTGCCAGCCAGCCCGCCTCTCCTCTCCGCTGAGAAAAATATCGATAGCTGTGTTTGGCATCTTTGGGACGCTCAAGATGACCGAATGTGTTTAGATAAAAGACAAGCTTGTTGACGGCACCAGGTTTTCATTGCTCAAATGTACTATTATTTGATAGATTTGATTGAAGTGAAATTAAAGACAGAGGGTCTTGGCTAAAGCCTGTCAGTCATTTGTATTTTGAATGCATTATATAAACAGAGTGTACAGTATGGCACACCTTGAAAGTACATTTTTAAAAAATGCACACAAATGCTGGTTTGAGAAAGCTTCCCCTCAATGCCATACACCAGGGGTCTCCAATTACCCCCAGGGAAAAAGTTATAAATAATCTGTACACAGCAAATTGATCGAAAGAATACCAAACAGATATAGGAGTTGACAAAAACAGAATCATTTCACTCCTGGATTACATTGGTATATGTTCACATATGCTTCTGTATTTATGGGTGGGAATATTTGGTAACAGATTTATTGAATTAAAATCACTTTGAGCTGAGTTCCTAATGATTTTACAGTTCTTTGTGTCCAACAACGGAAAATTATGCAAAACATTTGTATTTCTTTTTAAGAAACTTTTTGGTTTTGTTTTGCTCAAAAAACTTGGAGGCCAAATAAAAATCACCCTCAGGCCGAATTTGGCCTATTGGGGAACCCTTCCAAACACTTTTATTTTTCATTGTCACATCAGTGTCTGTGTGCTGTGACCTCATGTTCAAACTGCAGCGGGAGACAGTATTGTTACATGTACTCGCCTCTCTGAATAGCTCTAATTTATTCTGCTATTCTCCTCCTGCTGCTCCTCTCTGTGCAGTTTTGATATGAATCGTAACTGGACAATACTTGTCACCCAGAGTGCTCTGCCATGCTCTCATACAGCCCTCTTATCAGGGGATCTGACAGTTGTTTCTGGTGATGAGGAGGGGAATGGCACAATGATGAAATACAAAATCACTTGAACAGGGACTTCAGGGCCACTACAAGAGACTTTCCATAGACAATTATTCCTCACTGAGCCGACACTCAAGGTGTAATCTGGGATCTGTACTAAAGAGAGAGAAAGACAGAGCTGGAGATATCCACTCAGCCCACTCCAGGTTCACTGTACAGCCGATGCACACAGATAACAGGACTAGAAAGGGTAAGGAGGCTAGAAAAGGCCACAACAACTGTGTTACTATCAGTCAGTCAGTTTTACAAGAACCTAAGATTCAAATGTGGGAGAAAAAACGTTCTGAAGAGGTGGAACTATTTTAGAAAATGTCAATAGAGATATTATTTTCTGTAATCCTGATTATTGATTCAAAATAAATCAATCAATTGAAACAAATAAAAAATGCCAGTGTATAGTACGTGTATTGTTAACACCTGTGCGTTTCAAGCAGCAGGCAGACAGACACTGAAATGAAAGATTTCTTCTTTCTCAGGCTTACTCTGAGACTGGTCATTAGTGTTAGAATCACCGCCGTTAAAGTTTGATGACATAAATGAGCAGAAAGATGAACGTGGATTATTAAACAGACCATCATGAAAACTTAAAAGTCGTGAAAGATGTTAGAAAGGAAACGAATTAAAACAAATGTTTCAGCCTCCATCTTCATCAGGAGGACTTATTACGTATCCAGGCGGTCTGTGGGTGAATACTACCACATGTGTTCAGAAGAGCTTTCATTAGCCGTGGTCAGTAAATTATTGAATGGACTTTCAGTTTCCACTGTGAAAACATTTGGGGAGTATGTAGACTGAAGAACACGGAAGGAGAATTGATTTAATCTATAAAGGAATTGGTATTTTAATCAAATTAAATAAAAAAAATAAACACTCTTAAAACCATACATTTCAGAATAGTTTTTATGTTTGAAATGCCTGAAGGGTTTGGGTGTGAATTTTGAAACATTGTAAATGTACTGTAATTTAATCCGTTTTTTTACAAATTGACATTGGATTTCCATTTTTGATATAAGATTTCCAATGAAATATAGATCATATTGGTATTATATTATTTGTTATATATGAAAAGACTTTAAGCACACACTATAATACAGAGACACAAGAGCCATATAGAAATCTAATAAGAAATGCTTTTGACATGCACACTTGATTTCAGTGTATCTATTTCAGCACAAAATGGTTCATCATCAAGGACAAAATGGTACACAACATGCTATTCTCACTATCACATGCAGCACATTGAGGTGAATGTGAATAAAGCAGACAGGATTATATGACTGGATCCATAGTGACTGCTGTCTCCCAGGTTGTTGGTAGTTGATACGGGGGACACAGGGTGAGATGAGGATTGCTGTTCTGAGGACACTGAGGTAATTCACTAGCCACAGCTAGGGGTCCCAGGAAGGAAAATATAACTTTTGTTGATCTTGATGTAACTATGGGATCATCCTGGCTGATTAAAACGCACTGGTGGCCATGGCAAACTGGAGGCGAGAGAGAGAGAGAGAGAGTGTGTGTGTGTGTGTGTGTGTGTGTGTGTGTGTGTGTGTGTGTGTGTGTGTGTGTGTGTGTGTGTGTGTGTGTGTGTGTGTGTGTGTGTGTGTGTGTGTGTGTGTGTGTGTGTGTGTGTGTGTGTGTGTGTGTGAGAGAGAGAGAGAGAGAGAGACAGAGAGAGAGAGAGAGAGAGAGAGAGCCTAAAATAACCGTTTTGAGCCCATTGTGTGTAGTTTGTGTTTGTCTTTGTGCTGAATTAATACAAGTTTACCATTGTAGCGGTTAACGGTTCACTAAGGAAGTGGTTACACACAGTGTCCACATTTTCCACACCACAGTGAGGCTCCTCATAGTGAGGCCTTTGACAGCCTGATGAATTAGGCCTGACAAGAACCAAAATGGCTGTCCTCCGTGCCAGCTGCCAGTTGAGCATTTACACTCTGTTAATTGAATTGGCAATTTGTGTAACAGTACCTGCCCCAGAGTCTTTGGTGGTGCCGGAGCTGCCATTTAGCCCTGCTCTAATCCAGAAACTAGGGAATAAGAACACTAAGCTTCACAAGAAATTACTGCAGATTTAAAATGACAGTCGGGGCCCCTGTTGCCAATTTTCCATTAAATGAGAAATAAATTAACAATAGCAATAATGTTGACTTATAAAACTGAAAGTTAAATTGACTTTCAAATAGCACTGCGGTTTAGAAATTGCCACTGTACTGAGAATCAAATTGCAGTATATTGCAATCTTGAAACCAAATGCTGTTTGTGACATGGTTGTATTAAACAGCCGACATTAAACATTGAGAGTGGTAAATGGAAACTGATATTTTCACATCATAAAGCTGCATTAGTTTAAATTAAGGAGGGTTTTCACCCTGATTTGCATGCACACACAGTTAGTTAGAATTTGGATTCTGAGTTAATACTGTTTTTGCCAATCCACAAGAGAGAACGTTTGATAATATTCAGTACCTCAGTAGCAATGTCAGTTGTTATTGGTCAGATTTAAATATGTAGCTAGTGCAAAGTCTATCAGATTTTGTTTGTTTTTATTACAACAAATGATAGAAGCAGAGACTTTTCAAGCGAAGGTTAGGTTTTACTGTGCTATGCATTACTTATTATCTGAGTGTGATTTGAATGCCGTTTTCCATAATGACATTTTCTTCTTACCTGGTGTATAGTGCATTAATATATTGTTAATATACTTAATACTTGTTAGTCAGCCCTTAAAAATAAAAATAAAACATTTAAGTACATTAGCACAGGTGTCAAAGTGATGTTTTTACAGTCACGCTACCATTTTATGAGTCTCCTTAACGATATTGAAATGGGGGGAAAGTAATATCAAAATCACCCTCGTTAAGCTGCATTTATAAATCGGAAAAATATCATGGGTTAGTGTTAGCCCCTAACGTAATAGAATCACAGTCTCCAGCTGTTTTATATCTTTATTAATCAGTCTACTGTGTGGATTGGGCCAAATTTAGATTCGATTGCCTCCACAATATTTGGTCTCCTGGACTGAGTGTCTAACAAAGTGTGTGTGTGTGTGTGTGTGCGTGCGTTCGTGCGTGCGTGCGTGCGTGTGTGCGTGCGTGCGTGTGTGTGTGTGTGCGTGTGTGAGTGAGACAGGGACAGTCAGACACAGTAGTCTGTAGGTGACGGGCCATCTGCACCCAAGGCGCTGCTCTGAATTGCTAATGTGTGTGTTATTAAGAACTGTGAAGGAGCTGTTGGCAGGAAGAGGTGCTTCAAGGTGGCCACAATCCTTCACCAGTGGTGCCAGTTTAACATTTCAACTTCTTTATTATAAAATATTAACCACGTATAGTTTCCCGTTTTCAAAAGATCCCCAAGGTCAAGGAATTTTCCGCATATAAAGCAATCTGTCACTTACTTCCATGCCGGGGCTCTTTTAGCAGGGAAAGAACCCTGTCTGACTGTGTGATGATGAGGGCCATTGTAGGAGAGAAATAATGATTCCCTCCACTGTGTCGGCCAGGATATAAAAGATGATAATTGAAGTTGGTCAAGTGTGCTTTGATCTGTGATATTTCTGCTCTGTTCTACATGAGATGCCTGTTGGAGCTAACGTATGGCCGGGTGTGTGTCTGAGTGCTGGGTAGTGGTTCTGTGCTGGGTCACAGTGTGTGTGTGATGTGTGTGTGTGTGTGTGTGTGTGTGTGTGTGTGTGTGTGTGTGTGTGTGTTTGTGTGTGTGTGTGTGTGTGTGTTTGTGTGTGTGTGTGTGTGTGTGTGTGTGTGTGTGTGTGTGTGTGTGTGTGTGTGTGTGTGTGTGTGTGTGTGTGTGTGTGTGTGTGTGTGTGTGTGTGAGGCCACACAGGCCAGCATAGTGCATCTGAGGTGGACTGGGTTCTAGCTCCCTCTGCTGTCTCTATGAGTCAGGGCTCTCTGCTGGAACTGTTTGTTTGGGGTTGCCCTGACTCCGCCTCATGCCTTGTTTGTATCCTCCCCAACCAATGGCGGAGTACTGTGTGTGTGTGTGTGTGTGTGTGTGTGTGTGTGTGTGTGTGTGTGTGTGTGTGTGTGTTTGTGTGTGTGTGTGTGTGTGTGTGTGTGTGTGTGTGTGTGTTTGTGTGTGTGTCCAGGACTGGTCCTGCAGGTGTTGTCTATCCAGTGCATGTTGTTTGGCATGGGCCCCGCTCCTCAGGGAGGGGAAAGGGCTAACTGCTTACAGCATTACTGGAGGGGGATGTGTGTTTACCATGCTTGGCCTGGAACAGGGAATACAGTGAAGGACAGAGGCCCCTCATTGTGCAGTCTGTGCCCCCTCCCGTCCACCCGGGGCCTGGCCTCTGACTCTAACCCGTTCCCCTGGCTTCTTCCCAGAGGAGGCCCTGTTTGCTCCTGCTCTTTGAGAGTCTTTAAAGGCCATTCAATGCTTTTATTACATCATTAATTGCACTTAATTCAGCAACATTACCCCAATGCCTGGCTAAACTCTGAAAATTAAGTACAGAGCATTTGTTATAAAATTCACCATAATGAGCTCTGGTGGGAGTTTGAAAGTTACCGCAGGCCATTTTTACCAGTAACGGGTAGCATGGTGCCTCTCCCTACTTTTAAGTTGGGAGTATAGAGAAAATACCCCAAGGGCACAGTCTCTGGTTAGTCTGCTATGCAGCAGAATCAATCGCATGATATAATCCCTCATTTAGAAACAAGCCTTTGTACCAGCCAGCGAATCATTGAATATGCAAGCTAGCTGCACTCGATAATGGCATTGTACTGTACG
The DNA here is from genome assembly GCF_029448725.1 of Salvelinus fontinalis. Lineage (NCBI taxonomy): Eukaryota > Metazoa > Chordata > Actinopteri > Salmoniformes > Salmonidae > Salvelinus > Salvelinus fontinalis. Next base: position 37,782,254 of record NC_074679.1, read on the forward strand.
AGTTCTGCCCTTTGATGAGCATCGCTACAGCACTTATTACTGTAGAGTTATCATAGTGGGCGCTTGATGTCAATGATGTCAGCTGTTTATCATTACAGCTGTTGGTTCTCACTGCCGTAGCGAACGTATTGTTCGTAAGGTATTGGTGTGTGCCTTTGTGCTGTGTGTGTGTTAACATGCAACTGCATTTATGTACTGTGTCTGTCTGTCTGTCTAGCTACATGTTTATGTATTGCCTAGTAATGTATGTGCATACAAACCCAGTCAGCCTTATACCCGCCCAGTGTGTGTGTGTGTGTGTGTGTGTGTGTGTGTGTGTGTGTGTGTGTGTGTGTGTGTGTGTGTGTGTGTGTGTGTGTGTGTGTGTGTGTGTGTGTGTGTGTGTGTGTGTGTGTGTGTGTGTTTGTGTGTGTGTGTGTATCTGTGTGTTTCACCCAGTGTGTGTGTTGTCTCACCATGGCTCTGTCTGTTGTGTTGTGTTGTGTGTGTACAGCTATAGGAGTACAGCGAAGGAGGACTCCCAGTGCAGTAGCCTCAGAGATCTTCGAGCCACACCTCGGGAGCCACATATTGCAGGTAGGATGATATGAGATCGCACCATACCACAGAACACCTGTCCTGTCCTCTCCCACAGGCACCACCACCCTGTTTGACAAGCCTGGCATTAACGAGAGTTTCCAGAAATTGTGGTTGGAGGATTCCCAGATATCCTTCTTATTCACTCCTGATTCCCGAAATATTCCAACTGCTATTTCTGGAAAACCATAATTTTGTTACCATAATTTTGTTACCATAATTTTGTTACCATAATTTTGCAACCCTAGTTATGTACTGTATCTGTTTGTCTGTCTGTCAAGCAACTCCCCACACTATTCACATGGGTTATTTTCTGACATCTAGTGATACCTTAACCACCAAAGCAATTGACATGAAGGAAACGATTTTGTCTAAAACGACTTACGATAGCTAGTATGTGATTCCAGCAAAGACCTTGGCATTGCTGGCATCATGCTCTTACCAACTGAGCCCCACAGTAGAGGTTGACAGGGGAGTGTTAATTCATTCCTTTCCCGTCTTGTCCAGAATTTTCCCCCCCACGTACTGTCTCGATCCTGCAACAGTTCTATAACCCTGACAACTTTCCTGTCCTGTCCCGATAAAATTCAAACCCGCGCAGAAATCAGAAATAACTTCATCCGTTAGCTTCCTGCTCCCTGCACTCTGCTGCTTGTGCGTTTCCATAGTAACGGCCCCGTTTTGGGTTGCCTTGCTCATTTTTCACTAGACAAGAGAGAGAACTGTTAGCTAGCTACTTTTTGTTGCCTGCCCAGGTCTTATATCTATTTTTATAAATAGTGATTGAAGACCGAAGGACGCATGTTATTGTTGGGAGAAGGTGAATTTCACTCCTGTTCCTGGAGGAATCCCACGGGACCCTGCAAGACCCGTGGGAATCCTGTTACTGTGTCAACCTCTACCACACAGGACCAAAGCTGAGGCATTGTTCAAGCCTTCTAGCATTACTGCATTAATGCTCTGCCTTGATTCTTGAACATACAACCAATGTTCCCTCTATTTTTGGGGTGCACCGAGCAAATTTCAGATCTGCTGAGCACAAACTTGATGGCTGTGAAAATTCTGTGCAACTTCCGGCGCACATTTCTGTAAACACTGAGGCTGTACCCGCTTTAAAGTGGTAATATGTAACTTTTGGGTCGACCCGACCAAATTCACATAGAAATGTGAGTTATAGATCTATCATTCTACCTAAAAATAAGTCTAAGAAGCGGTAGATCTGTTCTATGTACGCTATTTCTATGGTTCCCGTTCTTAAGTTTTGTTTTTGCGTCTTTTACTTTCGGTTTTGTACCAGCTTCAAACAGCTGAAACAACAATATTTTTGGTTGTGGAAAATATATTTCACGGCAGTTTAGCTTGTACAATGATTATCTATACTGGACTAGCGTATTTTTTGTCACATAAACTGAAGCGAAACTGCAACCAGGAAATGGCGGAGCGATTTCTGCATAGTGTAACTTTAAGTTACAGTTTTAACAGTGGCCAAGTAGGCTACTGTGGATATTTGTTCATATTGTAGGACCTACCAGAGTGGCCTACTATAAAAAAATTGAGAAAAATGTATCCCTTAATATTTTAACATGGAAACTTTACTAAATCAAATTCATTAATATTCCCATACCATTATTACAGAGAATCAGACAAATTATGCTTCTTAGCTTATTCAAGACTGTCTCAAAATACAACACTGCCCCTTTAAGACATAAAAAAAGCTCTTTACCTGAATTGCTTTTCAAAGATGGCTAGAAATGTACACATTGTTGACTAGAAATGAGCTCTAACTGGTCTAATGCCTAGTAAAGCATATCAACAAATGTGCACAGGTGGCTACATGCAGCTTCACTTCGATCTCAAAACAAGCACATCTACTCGTGACCGCTCATGCTGTCAACACAGTCCAGTTCTGGAACAGATCCATATGGCAATGGCTATTTGCATATAAGCCTACTGCAGCTCTGATTGGTTATGGTGCACGGGTCTATGTACGGGCCTGAGTCGTGCCTGTCAATGCAATAGACTCCTACTCCAATGCGCTCTACCTACAAGAAAATCTCTTGCAAAGTTAGTTTTGCATACTAAGTCTTGCATTGTTTATTTTCAGTATGTCACATTGAAAATGGCTAATATTGCGTTGATTCAAGCACAATTCCCACAGTAGAGCAAAACGTTGATAGTGTTAACTAAAGGGGAAAACTCTAAAAAGATGAGTGAAGTACAATCTTGTGCTTCTCTGCAGGAGGCCTTTTGCCTCTTGTTAGGCCGTCATTGTAAATATCAATTTGTTCTTACTTGCCTAGTTACATAAAGGTTAAATAAAATAACAATTATTCTGAGCAGCAGTCCGAGGGGAGCTGCGAACCCACACACGTGTGCAGCTGAGAGTGAAAAATGCAAACAACCTTTTGAGGCATACATAAATGTTTCATCCATAAAGATTATAGATTTGAAAGTCCGTCCTTTAATACTTATGTTATACTCAGTAATTATAGATTCATATTCTAGTTTATTATGTAATTTATACCTTATTTTTGCTAATGTAGAAATATATTTGTATTACAATACAGTTAAATTATTTTATACGATGGCATTGTTGAATACTTGTTTCTTATTGGCTTGAAGGGCCTTCTAGAGCGTGCGTTATTTCCCTATAACACACAGTATATTTGGACGGTAGAATTCAATGGCCATAGTTAATTCTTACATGTTCTATGTTTGAGCTGCTTTTGAAAGCAAAAGTCAAATTGCAAACATTATTGGGGTTGTTGAATTCGATTTTCATAGGACTGAAGGTTTGGTTAGCTGAACTAGCAAGAATGTTTGTTTGCTAGCTACTTCAGTGGATGGTGAACACATTTCTAGCGCGAAATGTGTTCAATTGTAGCCATGGTATAAAAGGGACAATCAACTCGGTGCTCTATCTGCTCTCTGGAAAATAATTCAGCTCCGTGGAAGTTCATTTCCACTCTGCTAGCGCGTCGCGGAACACGCCTTCCACGTCGTTCATCCTTTCCCATGGAACGCATAGACATAGCCCCTCGTTGATTATCCCCTACATATTGAATTATGAAACTATGATAATGGTTAACCCCGTTAGTCCTGAGGGTATTTTGCTTGTGTCTTGTCTTTTTAATATTTTACAAAGTGCTGCTTATCTCTATACATAAGCCCAAAGGGTTTGCTGTAAATCAGTAAGGCAAAAACATCATTTGATACTACAGCTGATATGAAAGTGTAAGCTGGTAACCCATGCTGCCATATAATCTTTTTGTGTTGGGAGTTGTTGATCATCAAGCTATCTTTATTTTCTGTAGTCTACATTTTTGTAATCTACATTTTAACCTGGATTGCCACAATATCCTCTCTAGGTTTCTTCTTAGGTTTTGGCCTTTCTAGGGAGTTTTTCCTAGCCACTGTGCTTCTACACCTGCATTGCTTGCTGTTTGAGGTTTTAGGCCGGGTTTCTGTACAGCCCTTTGTGACATTGGCTGATGTCAAAAGAGCTTTGTAAATAAATGTAATTGATTGATTGATGTTATTCGATGCATTTTATTTGGAAAGGCACACAGAGAATGCAGTAGCTCATTCTATCGTGCAAGTTTATTGATTGAAGATATCAACAACAACGGAAATCCTCCAGGTTGCGTAAATGTCTTCCAGTGGGTTGCTCCCTCCCAGCCTTGTCCCATAGTGAACATTGTGTTGTCATGCATGATGTGAACACGGATAAAACGAGGTTGTAGCAGAAACGCTGCCCCCTTTAGTCCCATGAGACACAGTGGCAGCCATATGCACTATGCCTGTTCCCTATTAAACATGTGCTGAATTGAAAGTGACATCTTCCTGCATTTACCTCAGATCCCCAGGTTTAGTGGGTTGGAAAGGAGAAGGCGGGAGGAGAAGGGAGGATGTTTCCCTTATGGTTATCAACGACAGAGAACAACCTCGATTTCATAGTCATTTTCAATAACAGAAACAGAAACGAATGTTTATAATGTGTGTTGTTTGTATACTGTGTATGGAGGATATTGATATTTGTAATCTGGCTATGCCTTTTTTAATTGGCTTAAATAAAGTTGCATTGAATTGAAACTCACCCACTGACAACATTCCTAAAATGTCATTCTACGGGGATGTTAACATTATCGTGACGCAGCATCGTGACGGCAGCCCCCTCTCACTATAAGTGAACACTTTCCCTGCGACAGGTTAAGTGTCTGACAAGAAAGCGGAAATGTATAATTAACATCAATAGCAGGCTGGAAGTCTGTCGAGGCGTGGCCTTTTCAAGGAAGGACTTGTTCCTGGCAAATTGTCCCCATTAATCTTCAGCTTAATTGATTGTGAAAAGTTTTAGGATGACATTTTAAAAAAGCATGCACGGCCGGTGATTGATTTGGGGAAAATGAACTAATAATGAATGCAAGGCAGTCATTACTTGTTGAGCACAGCGGCTAATTTTAGACAGATTAGAGTGGGTTTGATAGTGCTTAATAAAGAGGGTAGCTTGATGAGCTCCTCTGTGTCTCTACACTACTCTCTCTGCTCTACTCTACCTGCCTGTCTGGCCTCTCAGGGCTTAACCAGTGCTCATTACTCTGAGTGACTCTGTCTCTGCCTAATGCCAATAGCTAAGGGGACTTATCCAAAGCCAAACTCAATAAGATGCACTAGCGGACCCTTTTACCATTTCTCCCCTGTATTTTTACCTAACTCACCAAAAATTCTATGACAATTTTTGGAAAACTCCAAACCAAACCTAAATTCAAATTGTCCCTTCTTTGTTGAAACCGTTCAAACGCGTATAGAATGTGTATAGAATGTGTAACACTTTTTTTTTTACAGCCTTGTTTCAGAATTTATTTACAAATACAGGACATCACGTAGCTTAGCGGTTAAGAGCATTGGGCCAGTAAACAAAAAGTCACTGGTCCGAATCCCATGAGTCGAGAAATCTGTGGATGTGCCCTTGAGCAAGGCAATTAACCCTAATTGCTCCTGTATGTTGCTCTGGATAAGAGCATCTGCTAAATGACAAACATGTCAATGTACACATTCTACATAGTAGTATAAAATTATATGATAACAGTGATTACAATGAAAAATATGTTCATCTTTGACCCCTTTGTCTGGTTGATTTTCTAAAGAGAAGTGTACCTGGGCCCTATACGTATGTGACAGGCTGGCAGGCCTGAGAGCAGTAGAAACAGTGAGAGCCCTAGAAGCACTGGGTTAGGTTGCTGTTTAATCTGACAGAGTGAGTGTAAATGTCTCCCGGCACTGTGCCTGTCTCCTGTCCGGACCTAGTCATGTGACACGGGATTAATCATGCCCTGTGTGTGACAGAATGGGACAGGGTGATGGCTCTGTGTGTGTGTGTGTGTGTGTGTGTGTGTGTGTGTGTGTGTGTGTGTGTGTGTGTGTGTGTGTGTGTGTGTGTGTGTGTGTGTGTGTGTGTGTGTGTGTGTGTGTGTGTGTGTGTGTGTGTGTGTGTGTGTGTGTGTGTGTGTGTGTGTGTGTGAGTGAGTGAACGGGACAGCATTATTAGCTATCTCTAGTTCCCTCTCATTGTGTCATGGTTCCCAGCTACCCGGCTACCATAGCTGCTTTGTGCTCCAGGCTCCTTTGACTCTGAGTGGCCCGGTTGACCTGGGAACGGGGCTGCATTCAAACAAGCCTTCTATGGTCTTTTTGTTTTCAGGCCCAAAAACATTGAATTTGTTGACAAACAGGTTTTGTCAACCCAAATAATCAATGAACTGATTTCATATGCGGAGATCACTAGAGGTTGGCAGCTGCCCCCATCTTCATGCCGGAAGGAAGCCCTTTGCTTTTTTTCCACCGTCCCTACTCCCCTCTACCCCCATCTCAGACGTTACAGAGAAGACAGGTTTTGGGGTGCCTTCCCTTTTGTGGCGTTTTAAAAGTAGTGTTTCTCTTTGTTAATATATTGGAACTATTCACCAAGGTATTGAGCTACAGTAACGCCATAGTCATGCAGCCAAAACAGACCCACTGGTACTAATCAGGGAGGGCAGAGATTGAGCTTGTTGATGGAAGGTGTGTGTGTAGCTATAGAAGGCTGGGTTAAGGTGTGTGTGTGTGTGTGTGTGTGTGTGTTCAGGTCAATGTTAAGGTGTGTGTGTAGTTGTAGCAGGAAGATGGAATGCTGTGCGTTTGGGGGTGACAGTGAGTGAGACTCACTCTGTGTCTGTCTCTGTGGGGCCCTGGCCAATCACTGTCCAAAATAGTCTCTCTATCTCTGTGGCATTGTGGTCCCGGTAATGGCTCGTCCTCAGCAGAATTCTTCCCAGTGTCTCTCCCTCCCTGGCTGGAGAGAGGCCAGCAGCAGCCATAGAGGAGAGGGGAGAATAGAGGAGTGGAGAGGAGTGAGGAGGAGAGGAGAGGAGAAGAGCGATGAGGGGAGAGGAGAGGCTGAAGGAGAGGAGAGGGGGGGAAATGACAGCGCTCAGGGACAGTGTGTTGACCGTTTTGTCGTCTCCCACTGTGTGTTGTCATCTCTCCAGTCAGTGGGCTGGATTGGATACGACAGCAGCAATAGGTCATTAACAGCAATGGGACATGTCCTCTGGCAGATAGACTGGGGGGGATGAAACACACAGACTAAATAGTAACATTGAAATCACTGGCCCGTAATAATTTTGCATGAGATAAATGATACGTTGGTTAATTTTTTTACAGCATTATAAAAGGACTCGCCTGCCTCTGAAGGGCAAAATGTCTGGTGTGGGTGGAAGAGAGTAAGGGGTGGATGGTGGGTGGATGCCTCTCTCTTTTCATTTTCTCTCTCTCTCTCTCTCTCTCTCTCTCTCTCTCTCTCTCTCTCTCTCTCTCTCTCTCTCTCTCTCTCTGTCTCTCTCTCTCTCTCTCTCTCTTCTCTCTCTCTCTCTCTCTCTCCTCTCTCTCTCTCTCTCTCTCTCTCTCTCTCTCTCTCTCTCTCTCTCTCTCTCTCTCTCTCTCTCTCTCTCTCTGCCTCTATCTCTTTCACTCTTTGTGTCTATCTCTTTCTCCCCCTTGTCTTTCTTTCTTTCTGTCCGTCTGTCTGTCTGTCTGTCTGTCTGTCTGTCTGTCTGTCTGTGTTTGTCTGTCTGTCTGCTCTCTCTCACCATGTATAACCAAAAACGTGATAAACAAATCAAAATATATTTTATATTTTGAGATTCTTCAAAGTAGCCACCCTTTGCCTTGATGACAGTTTTCTCTCAACCAGCTTCATGAGGTAGTCACCTGGAATGCATTTCAATTAACAGGTGTGCCTTGTTATAAGTTCATTTGTGGAATTTCTTTCCTTCTTAATGCATTTGAGCTAGTCAGTTGTGTTGTGACAAGGTAGGGTTGGCATACAGAAGATAGCCCTATTTGGTAAAATACCAAGTACATATTATGACAAGAACAGCTCAAATAAGCAAAGAGAAGCGACAGTCCATCATTACTTTAAGACATTCAAGAACTTTTAAAGTTTCTTCAAATACTGTCGCAAAAACCATAAAGCGCTATGATGAAACTGGCTCTCATGAGGAAAGGAAGACCCAGAGTTACCTCTGCTGCAGAAGCTACGTTCATTAGAGTTACCAGCCTCGAAAATTGCAGCCCAAGTAAATGCTTCACAGAGTTCAAGTAACAGACAAATCTCAACATCAACTGTTCAGAGGAGACTGCGTGAATCAGGCCTTCATGGTCGAATTGTTTTATAAAAAACACTACTAAAGGACACCAATAAGAAGAAGAGATTTGCTTGGGCCAAGAAACATGAGCAATGGACATTAGACCGGTGGAAATCTGTCCTTTGGTCTGATGAGTACAAAATTGTGATTTTTGTTTCCAACCGCTGTGTCTTTGTGAGACGCAGAGTAGGTGAACGGATGATCGCTGCATGTGTGGTTCCCACCGTGAAGCATGGAGGAGGAGGTGTGATGGTGTGCTGGTGCTTTGCTGGTGACACTGTCTGTGATTTATTTAGAATTCAAGGCACACTTAACCAGCATGGCTATCAAAACATTCTGCAGCGATAAGCCATCCCATCCGGTTTGCTCTTAGTGGGACTATCATTTGTTTTTCAACAGGACAATGACCCAAAACACCCCTCGAGGTTGTGTAAGTGCTATTTGACCAAGAAGGAGAGTGATGGTGCTGCATCAGATCACCTGACCTTAACCCAATTGAGATGGTTTGGGATGAGTTGGACCACAGAGTGAAAGTAAAGCAGCCAACAAGTGCTCAGCATATGTGGGAACTCCTTCAAGACTGTTGGAAAAGCATTCCTCATGACGCTGGTTGAGAGAATGCCAAGAGTATGCAAAGCTGTCATCAAGGCAAAGGGTGGCTACTTTGAAGAATCTACAATGTAAAATAATTTGATTTGTTTAACACTTTTTTGGTTACTACATGATTCCATGTGTTATTTCATAGTTTTGATGTCTTCACTACTATTCTACAATGTAGAATGAGTAGGTGGGTCCAAACTTTTGACTGGTACTCAATTTCTCCCTTTCTCTCTCTCTCTTCAATCGTTATTGCATAATTGAAAATGGAGGGGGCCTTGACCTTCACCGCACTCCGGACCCCAAACTCCCCCTCCCACAATGATCTCTGTTCAATCCGAGACTCCCCTTGCCTTCGGAATGAGTCATCACACTACACCCTTATCCCTGCTGGGATGAAACAGATCTGTCTCACTTGTTGTCTGTTGTTTCTTGTGACAGAATGTGAAGAATACACTTTTTTCAAGTAATCATTGCTTGAGGGTAGTAGCACTCTCACTCATACATGCATAAACGTAATGCAGAGAAGTTGAAAATCCTCAATATGCAAAATTGCTCTTTGTTGGGAGTTATCAAAAGAAGCAGTGTTTGATGTCTCTTTAAGTGATAGAGAATCGACAGCATGTGTTGTTTGTAGATGAATGAGAGACAGAGTGTAGTGAGGGCCAGACAGAAGGACTCCTAATTACAGAAAGGCTGTTGTAAAGAGTAGAAAGACTCCCAGCTTCTATCAGCACCTGTGGAGGGCAAGGGGGACAGGACACCCAACATGCCTTAATATGCCACACATCTTAAGGTCCAACACACAAATCTGTCAAATCTTTCATCTTGACTTCTTTCCTGACGTTGTTTTTCCTCTCCCTCTTGTTTGGTTAGCTTTGTTGCGTTTGTTGTTTTCAGCGAGTCAGACTTGTGTGATAATGGGGCTCTGTTTCAAAAAGCCCTTCGTTTTCAAACCCCTTCCATCTCCACACCGGCGGAAGCAGAGAAAGACGCCTGTTTTAGAAACGACAGCTGTTTACATTTGCATAACATCAAGGAGGAGCCGGGCTGTGTGTTTGAGGCCCGTCTGTGTGCAGCTGTCACAAGTTGTAATCGCAGGTTGATTTGTGATTCGGGAAAAAAAATCGCCATTATGGCTCTATGCCTCTGTTGTTGTTGAGCAGCCGCTCAGAACAGTTTCGGTTTGTAGGCCTACTTAGAGGGAAAGAAAAAGACAAAGTGGATGGAGGCATTTTCCTCCTCCTCCTCCCTGTGCCAGAGACAGATCCAGACTCTTTTTTCTCCTCTCCTCTCCTCTCCTCTCCTCTCCTCTCCTCTCCTCTCCTCTCCTCTCCTCTCCTCTCCTCTCCTCTCCTCTCCTCTCCTCTCCTCTCCTCTGCTCTTCTCCCCTCCCCTCCCCTCTCCTCTCCTCTCCTCTCCTCTCCTCTGCTCTTCTCCCCTCTCCTCCCCTCTCCTCTCCTCTTCTCCCGTCCCCTCTCCTCTCTGCAGATCATGCAGAACTCCTCTGTCTATCACTGCTCTCTCTATTGACCGCGGTTCGCATGGCCATTGTTCCTCTTGTTGGGAAGCGATAAAGCCAGAGGTTAATTGGGAAAGTCCTGAAGCTGGCCTTTGTGCTCCGGTCTGGCCCCCAAACAAAACAGTCTAGGAATGTGAGCCATTACATCGAGCCCAGGCAGCTCCACTGTGTCTCTGTCACACCCACATGCCATTTATACTGCTTATCTATGGAGCTAGAGAATGGAAGTGGCACTCCTAGAAGCACCATTCATTCTAGCCCCAGCCCTACGAATGTTAACTACGACTGCAGTACGGAGTCTCTACTTGCTACCTCTCACGTTGTCATATAGAGCCACTATTGTTGTCTTTTCATATCCCACTCGGGTCTGAGCATATGCATTAATTCCAGTTAACACTCAATAATTGCAGGTGGCCATGGCACAGAGGTGTAACAACGTCTCAGTCGTGATCAGTTTGCAGTAATGGTAGATTATTGAGACATTTTTTTGTCAAATTCAATTTGAAATTGCCCTGTCACCCAACCATACACAAACTGCGCATGGATTTTCATCTGTCATGGCTTTTTTATCAGTCATCTCCATGTAACACATTCTGTTGGTAGAAAAGCAGGTCTGATGTTTTGCTCTCTCTCTGCAGTGTAAAGGGTCGCCACTCCATGCTTTTATCTCAGCTCGTTGAAAGCCGCTGTCTCCCATACTTGATAGTTATTCTTTTGTTTACTAATGTGCTGTTGAAAGCAAACATGTCAGAGCCCTTCTTGCTGTGGTTCACTACATTGCATAACATAATGGGAGGGGAATTTACATACCCACACGCGCGCACACACGCACACACACACACACACACACGCACGCACGCACGCACGCACGCACGCACGCACGCACGCACGCACGCACGCACGCACGCACACACACACACACACACACACACACACACACACACACACACACACACACACACACACACACACACACACACACAGTGAGCCCAGCCCAGCTCGCCACCGGCTTCTTCTCAACCAACTCATGATGTAACGGTTCATTTCGATGCATGATCTGGATGGGCCTCTGACAGACAGACAGACAGACAGACAGACAGACAGACGTCAAATGTAACGATTATGATAACATTTTAGTGTGTTCCATGTGAAGTGAATCGCTGACAGTCCACTGTGTCAGAGGTTGTCCACTGAGGTGTACAGTAGGCGGAGCCGTAGTGAGACGTTGGGTACAGATGTGCTCTGAGGTCCACGGGGTTCAGGTTAGGAATGGAAGGCAGACCGACACAGGTGTTATTGATGTGCATGTGTGGATGGTGGATCCACAGTGCAGGATTCGTAGGAAGGCAGGTGTGATGGGAAACAGGTATGATAGGTATGCAGGTGTGAGCTGGGTGCAGGTGTCATAGGAAGGCAGGTGTGAAATGTGTGAGCTGGGTGCAGGTGTCATAGGAAGGCAGGTGTGAAAGGTGTGAGCTGGGTGCAGGTGTCATAGGAAGGCAGGTGTGAAAGGTGTGAGCTGGGTGCAGGTGTCATAGGAAGGCAGGTGTGAAAGGTGTGAGCTGGGTGCAGCCTTCTGCAAGTGTCTTCTAAGTGGCAGCTCCTTACAGGTGGCTAATAACTATTTGTCACGTCAGGTAAACATAGATTAAGTACAGATATGTACTTTATGAGGCTTTATTATGAGGAATATGTAACAGAAGCAGTAAACTAAAGACAGGTCATTGTTTACATATTCAGGCACACACACACACACACACACACACACACACACACACACACACACACACACACACACACACACACACACACACACACACACACACACACACACACACACACACACACACACACACACACACACACACACACACACACACACACATCTAGTATAGATTGTACATAACGGTAGCTGAAACAGCACAGAGGTGTGATTTCATCTCTCTTTCACCATGGCTCCTGTGGCAGCATGACCTGACGTCAGGCTAGAATCTTGAGGAGTAAAAGATCAATGTGGAACGTCGAGCCAGGCATTCTGATTACCAGCCCTCCTCTATACTTCCTGTGCAGCCCCCATGCCCAGACCCACCCCTTCATTAGCAATGGGAATTCGGACAGAGAGGGAAAAAAACAGGGCCCTTATTATTTATGCAGTCAATAGCAAGGGCTTGTCTGCATTCATAATTGTTTGATTTTATAGGCCAGTCTTTAAACAAACATTGTCTATGGTAATGTGATGCCCTGACGGATGGCGAAAGGTTTTGTCTGTGAATATCATTTGGATAATTAAAAATGACAGATGAAATCGCCCGCTGTCTTGACCCTCACTTTGTTCCCCGAGTGATGGCGAGGAGATGCTGATTGCTGTCAATCAGGGGCCTTGGGAGGATTGGGGAAACTCTGGCAGCCATGAACCCTGACCCACACTGTTGATCTGAAATAGATAACAACCTTGAAATACCTGCAGAATTTAAACAGCTTCGCTCTGTGTCGAGAGCCGGGGCGCCTTCCCAAAAGAGCCCCCTTAACCCCCTCCCTCATTTCTTCTCTCTCTCTCTCTTTCTCCTCCCTAGCTCTCTCTCTCTTTCTCTCTCTCTCTCTCTCTCTCTCTCTCTCTCTCTCTCTCTCTCTCTCTCTCTCTCTCTCTCTCTCTCTCTCTCTCTCTCTCTCGCTCTCTTTCACTCACTCTCCATACTCCATCCCCAGGTCTGAGCAGCTGTGCAGATTACATACCTCCTGATATGACCCAGACCCAACAATAAGGGGAGCGAGCACAGAGATGCAAATTAAAAGATCATTCTAATGGCCTTCAGATTTACTTCAGATCTCAGATCAGGCTGCAGTTCTCGGCTAGAATAACTTTCCCCTTGTCTCAATTGGATTGCATTTGAACTAGTTAAACTACTAAACTAGTAGTGTCTTCCCCCAGAAGGCGCTCTCTCTGTCAAACTCTCTATACAGATGCCATATCTTAATTTGATCATTCTGTTGTTGCAGGAATTTTATGTTTCTAAAGTTTGTAATTTCCACTTAAAAATGTCATACTTGATATGCCTAAATGAAAAATGTATCAACCCCTAAAAAAAATCCATGAATTATCTTCTCCATTATAATTCACATTTCCTGTTGCTGCAGGATTATTTTCCTGCTGTAAGACACTAGCTCAAACAAAGATGTGGCATCTGTACGCTGAATTTACAAAACATTAAGAACACCTCCCCATTACTGAGGGAAATGTGTCTTCCGCATTTAACCCAACCCCTCTGAGTCAGACTACCATAATCAACATCCATGGCGCCCGGGGAACAGTGGGTTAACTGCCTTGCTCAGAATGACAGATTTTTACTTTGTCAGCTCGGGGATTCAATCCGGCAACCTTTCGGTTACTGGCCCACCGCTCTAACCACTGGCCTACCTGCCGCCCACACCTGGTCAGTCTATGTCAGGGAAAGAGCAGGTGTTCTTTAAGTGGAACTGACAGAATTTTAGCAACATGAAATCTTATTCAAATCTGTTCATATCCACCCACAGGAAGAATATAACACTTACAAAACAATAATCTGACAAGAGAGCCCTTATATTTAGTAATTTTCCCCTTTTCTTCAATTCTTTGAATGTTTAGGAATTACATACACTAAGGTATTTGTGAAAATGTTATAACAATATAGAGTGGGAGAGTGGCCGGGCGTTTGAACAATTAATAGACACTGCAGTAAATACAAACAAATAAAAACATGCATAGACTCCAGGACCGGAGTCTATGCAGACTGGTGCACCATAGCCAATCAGAGCTACAGTAGGCCTTTATGAAGACAAGCCATTTGACACAGGCCTGCCATCATTCACTTTGAACTGGTCTGTGTGTTTACAGGCAGAAGGACCTGCCATCGTTCGCTTTGAACTGGTCTGTGTGTTTACAGGCAGTAGGACCTGCCATCGTTCACTTTGAACTGGTCTGTGTGTTTACAGGCAGTAGGACCTGCCATCGTTCACTTTGAACTGGTCTGTGTGTTTACAGGCAGTAGGACCTGCCATCATTCACTTTGAACTGGTCTGTGTGTTTACAGGCAGTAGGGCCTGCCATCATTCACTTTGAACTGGTCTGTGTGTTTACAGGCAGTAGGACCTGCCATCATTCACTTTGAACTGGTCTGTGTGTTTACAGGCAGTTGCAACAACTCAACTTTAGATCGTTAGAACTCAAACGCCAAAAGCCACCTGAATGGATTTCTGCAAATATGTCAATACCACAGGAGTCTTCTTACATTTGGGAACTTTACAGTCCTATTGATCACTCCAATTTGCATACCGCCCCAACAGATCCACAGATGATGCCGTCTCTATTGCACTCCACAGTGCCCTTTCCCACCTGGACAAAAGGAACACCTACAGTTGAAGTTGGACGTTTGCATACACTTAGGTTGGAGTCATGAAAACTCATTTTTCAACCACTCCACAAATGTCTTGTTAAGATACTATTGTTTTGGCAATTCGGATAGGACATCTACTTTGTGCAGGAAATGTTTCCAACAAGTGTTTATAGACAGATTATTTCACTTATAATTCACTGTATCACAATTCCAGTGGGTCAGAAGTTTACATACACTAAGTTTAATGTGCCTTTAAACAGCTTGGAAAATTCCAGAAAATTATGTCATAGCTTTAGAAGCTTCTGATAGGCTAATTGACATAATTTGAGTCAATTGGAAGTGTAACTGTGGATGTATTTCAAGGCCTTCCTTCAAACTCAGTGCCTCTTTGCTTGACATCATGAAAAAATCAAAAGAAATCAGTCAAGACCTCAGAATTTTTTTTATAGAATTTCACAAGTCAGGTTCATCCTTGGGAGCAATTTCCAAACGCCTGAAGGTACCACATTTCATATGTACAAACAATAGTACGCAAGTATAAACACCATGGGACCACGCAGCCGTCATACCTCTCAGGAAGGAGACGCAGTCTGTCTCCTGGAGATGAATGTACTTTGGTGCGAAAAGTGCAAATCAATCCCAGAACAACAGCAAAGGACCTTGTGAAAATGCTGGAGGAAACAGGTACAAAAGTATCTGTATCCACAGTAAAACAAGTCCTATATCGACATAACCTGAAAGGCTGCTCAGCAAGGAAGAAGCCACTGCTCCAAAACTGCCATAAAAAAGCCAGACTACGGTTTGCAACTGCACATGGGGACAAAGATCATACTTTTTGGAGAAATGTCCTCTGGTCTGATGAAACAAAAATAGAACTGTTTGGCCATAATGACCAGTGTTATGTTTGGAGGAAAAAGGGGGAGGCTTGCAAGCCAAAGAACACCATCCCAACCGTGAAGCACGGGGGTAGCGGCATCATGTTGTGGGGGTGCTTTGCTGCAGGAGGGGCTGGTGCAATCATGAGGAAGGAAAATAATGTGGATATATTGAAGCAACATCTCAAGACATCAGTCAGGAAGTTAAAGCTTGGTCGCAAATGAGTCTTCCAAATGGACAATGACCCCAAGCATACTTCCAAAGTTGTGGAAAAATTACTTAAGGACAACAAAGTCAAGGTATTGGAGTGGCCATCACAAAGCCCTAACCTCAAACCCATAGAAAATGTGTGGTCAGAACTGAAAAATTGTGTGTGAGCAAGGAGGCCTACAAACCTGACTCAGTTACACCAGATCTGTCAGAAGGAATGGGCCACAATTTACCCAACTTAATGTGGGAAGCTTGTGGAAGACTACCCGAAACGTTTGACCCAAGTTCAACAATTTAAAGGCAATGTTACCAAATACTAATTGAGTGTATGTAAACTTCTGACCCACTGGGAATGTGATGAAAGAAATAAAAGCTGAAATAAATCATTCTCTCTACTATTATTCTGACATTTCACATTCTTAAAATAAAGTGGGGATCCTAACTGACCTAAGACAGCGAATCTTTACTAGGATTAAATGTCAGGAATTGTTTAACTGGGTTTAAATGTATTTGGCTAAGGTGTATGTAAACTTCCGACTTCAACTGTAAATTATAATTGGAATTCACTTTGGAATTTAATTTCGATCTTACGTCTTGTAGTTGTTGTACATTTTGTTATGACAGTTCTGTCGCATCTTGCAATTAATGTTTGAGCATGTTTTCGTGTAGTATTTGTAAACTGTTGTGTTGACAGTGAGTAGATCATGCCTCCTCAGCATTAGTATTCTCCCACAGATCAGTGGCATAACACCACACACAACACTATTTGATCATTTGAATGAGTTACTTTGCTTTGAGATTTACAACAACAGCAACAGTCAGGCGGCGGCTCGGAGCAGAAAAATGGATCCATGGTGCGTTCCCAATCCCTGACAATGTCTGATCTCCCAAAACACTGGAGCATTATAAACCAAATGACAAACGAATGAACACCACAATGAGAAGTCTGTGGGATTATATATCTATCTGCTTCTAAAAGAGAGGAGGGGGGGGGATATTCAAAAGAGTTGAGCTGAGACGACGGGACACACACACACGGGAGGCTGGGAGGGAGGATGTCTTCTTAACAGAGCGTCTGACTTTCTAATAACGAGAGGGGAAATGTAAACCACCATCTCCAAATACTGAGCCCAAATCCTTCCAGTAGGAAATTAATCCTCTCATTGCTCTGTTCCGTCGTTGTGTTGCCACTAAGGAATTGGATCCCATTGAATAATTTCATTATAACTTGTGAGCATGTGGATTAATAGGAGGTTTTACTGTAAAGGAGACGGGAGGCTTTTCTTCTCTCACCCCCCTCCACCCTCCTCTCTTTCTCAGTACCTGCTGCTGCTGGGAGGCACAAATCAACAGCCTAAAATGACACCCACGTTAATTACAGTCCATGCTTTCTCCATCAGAAAATGTATGTTTGTATTTGATTTTCGGAGGTAAGCTTTATTTGTATTGTTACCAGGCAAATAAGTAGGCCTATATTATTCGTATCATATGAATGCAGTACAGAGGATGCATTATGCTCCATAAACTGTACATTTAAATACAAAATGCAAAAGAAATGCATGTATTTGTTTCCGTTGAAATATATTGAATTCAAATATAAATGGTGGTAGGTAATAGATGCAGGCACACCACCAGCAGCAACATTACACCCTAGTAGCAAGCTTTCTGTATAGCGCTTCCTGGACGTTCAGAGGTTCTCTCATTGGAGGCGTTGTTATTGATTATGAAACACTGTCAATCTGAGCTTAATGGCATTAGGTCTGACTCTGAGGAGGCTTGTTAGAACTATACCCACCATGGACATGAAGGAAACATGAACTCTGGGGCTGGGAATAATTGTACATTACAGCTTGGGTCATTAAGAAAGAGAAAATGGAATTGATTTGGTTTTTAGAAGTGCCCTGACTTTATTCAGGCATAGTGTGAGTGGTGAGTTTCAAGCATTGTGTTTTAGTACAACTGTTTTGTTACAAACAGTGATTTATTAACCACATATTAACCACCTATTGCTGTTGAATGAATTTAATTCCTAATATCTCTGTTTGGGACTGTATGGACAAGGTGTGCCTATTGTTTGCCTTGCCAGTGCCACAGAGAGTTTTTGTTGCGATTAATCCTTTCCCTTCCAAAAACATTACCCTAACCCTCAGTGAGTCACTTCTCATAATTATACACATTCGGAGCGAAATTGTCGCTAATGAAATGGGAACGCCTCCATAGTTTTGTGCCTTTGCACTTTGACTGGAGCAGAGCTGGAGCAGTGCAGAGCGGTGTGGGCCAGGAGCCAGTGTACTTAGCTGAGAAGGAAAGGCAGGGGAGGGAGCAGCTGGCGATGGGGGCCCCTAGGGGCCCTGGGGTGGGAGAGGGGAGAGGGGGTACTGCTCTCCTGTCTACAAGGTGATTAGAGCACAGAAAAACTAACTTCCAGCTCTCTGATCTCATAGTCCTCACTGTTACTGTTCTTTGACATGGCTTTTGCAGGCAGCATTGTTGGTTGTTTCCCTTTGTTTCTTTCGCATCCTATCTTGCCCCCTGATTAAAGACATGCTCTGGAACTTTGACGACTACTAAGTATTTTTGAAGCTCCCGCTTTGGGCTGGATGTGTCACTGTGTAGTTCATACATGCATAATCTATGAGCAGAATTACTGTTTTACCTCAATTAGCCACGAAATCCCTAGTTCGAAAGTGACTGTTTTTCTGGAGGCTGTGCTGTGCCATTTTCCCAAAATGTTCCCCCACATGGGCTAGCAATTCGAGTTCCAGCCAATGAGTTTCAACCCTTCGCCATTTGCGCGACAGCTAGCAAGATGCACACACAGCAGAGGCAACAGAGAGAGCAATGATGTGGTGCCAATATCTGCACATGTGACGTAGTAGTATACAATTTTCGGGGGCCACTTTCGGTTCGTGAGCGCTACTTTCAGAACTACTGGCTAAAAAGTATACAAAAGTACTGAAGAATCTAAATCTGGTTATATTTACCAGTGTAGAAAAAGGGTTTTGTGAAGAAGTTAAGGAGAGCAAGTGTCTCAGTTTTGTTTGGTGGGAGAGTTTGTCCTTATGACCTTCCCTTCTACCATGTTATTCCTCTGTTTAGTTCTGCATCCGATCGGAACATTCTAGCATACTGTTTTATAGCACTTTGAATTTGTCATCTAGGAATCGTAAACTGCTCCCAGCTCCATCTTGATTTGCCTGGAATGAGGGCCCCCTACTGCTTATGGAACTAATGTTGGGTTTTAATTGCATGAAACATGGCCTGCACCAGAGCAGTGTCTGTATGAACAGCTTTTATAGACCTTTCATGAGGAACCACATTCAGCTGTAGCCGACATGTCAAACACAGCCAGTACTCTGCTTACAATACCCACAACACAGACCTCCTTGGGTTTTATTGACGCTCGTCGTTAATGACATTGGATGTTTTCCTTCAAACAACACTCCTCGTAAACGTAGGGTCTGGCATAGCACGGAGTGGAGCTGAGCGTCGGAGCATCAGAGAAGGAGGCTATGATTCAGACTACAGGTCTGGTCTGGCGTTAGCTAGCCTTCTTTCCTCCAGACAAGGGAGTTTTGACTAAAGCTCGCCTTAACGCTCACTCAGTCTACAGCCAATCTGGTGAGCTTAGTTGTGACTGACTTTACTGCTTCCCCTCGGGCCTGAGATCATGATCCAGTCACTGGTGCAGAACTGTCTTTACATACTTTGTGAAACTTCGGTACCACTTCAGACTCCAGTGACTCACTATTGAGTCACTACTGACTATTTCTGTGTTGGAAATTCCCTGGTAGAGACAGTGGTTCAATACAGTGTTCACCATTTTACTAGCTAGACTTTAGCTGTTAGAAGCTGAGGGAAATTAGTGGTTTCACATTCCAACCACAAACTATTGCAAAATCTTTTGAAGATAAGATGCATGCTATAGGATATTTACTATGTGGTTCTTCTGGGTCAACTCAGCAAGCTATTTACTTTATCATGCGGTTTCTATGAGTTAAATAGACTTTTATTGTTAACCGAGCTAAAAGTATGCTATTGTTAAGAGGAAACTAAAGAGAGTTCTCCTAACAAGATTTTTGCCTTAGCAACATAATGCACACACAATGCACACACAAAACAGTGTTTTGAGTGAAAGGAAAGTTGAATGAAATACCCTATACACTGCAGTCATACGGGTCACGTCAGTGGTGACGTATTTGTTTGCGAGGATGTTAACCGTTTCAATCACCTCAGAACCACAAGCATGTGGTCTATAAAAACAGAGGGATGGTAGTATCACCAGCAGTGCAGCAGGAAGTGTAATGTGAACAGGACCTCCCCTCTGCTCTGTTACAGTAGCTGTAAAGCCTACTGACCTTGATAAATCTCCCTATGGAACTGGGAACACATTTAAAAGAGGTGTCATATCATGTCCTGACTGTCTGGGGTGGTTCTCTAATCAACCACTGTTTCCCTCGGCCACCACCATCACCGCCAGTCTCTCTCTCTCTCTCTCTCTCTCTCTCTCTCTCTCTCTCTCTCTCTCTCTCTCTCTCTCTCTCTCTCTCTGTAGTGGCTGGGGTCTACAGCCTGCAAAGCCTCCTTCTTTCCTCCCCTTGCTCAGCCCCTTCTGACAGCCACTAATAATAACGCATGAAGACAGTCAGACAAAATGAAGACAAATGCGACACGCTGCCCCGGAATCATAATCCTCTCCCAGGCTTCAGTGAAAGAGATGTCCTAACTGTACCAAGATGTTCTTTATAGCTGTTCCCCCTGACCCACCCGCCCTCACGTCAGCCTGCACGCTCCCCAAAGCCTTCCCCCTTCCTCTCCCACCTCACCTCCCCACTGCTGCTTTAAAGCCCTCAGCCCTTCACATCCTCCTCATTTTCCTGGGGAAATCCATTAAGGCGACATATGGAGGCTGTTGGTTAGCCAGAGTGGAGGAGCGGCGAGGAGCGGCGAGGGGAGAGAGGAGCCAGCCTGCCAGGGCTAGGAGCAGGACAATAGTGGGGTTTGGTCTGTGGCGTACGGTACCGTACAGATGGGTATTGTAAAAGATTCATGAGGGGAATAAAAGATCTGAGGTAACATTTGGTTGGAGACGCCAAAGATGCAGGTGAGGAGGATGGCAGCAGACAGACACAGCACAGACACACGGCCTACTGTCTACACGTGGAGAGTTCAGATGAGATGATCCCTGGCTGTCTCATGTGGAGGAGCTAATGCCTATCACATACAGGTGTAGGCATGGAAGAGTGGAGGTATTCATAAACATGCTGTGACTTCAACTAAATACTCATTCTTCAGCAGCGTTTGAGAAGATATACAGTGCCTTCAACAAGTATTCACAACCCTTGACTTTTTCCACATGTTGTTGTGTTACAGCCTGCAAATGTAAATTGATTACGTTTCGATTTTTTGTCAGTGATCTACACACAATACCCCATAATGTCAAAGTGTAATTATGTGTTTAGAAATGTTTGCAAATTAATAAAAATGAAAAGCTTAAATGTCTTGAGTCAATAAATCATTTTATTGTAGCAAGCCTAAATAACTTCAGGAGTAAAACCTTGCTTAACAAGTCAGATAACAAGCTAGATGGACTAACTCGGTGTGCAATAATAGTGTTTAACATGATTTTTGAATGACTACCCAATCTCTGTACCCCATACATACAATTATCTGTAAGGTCCCTCAGTCAAGCAGTGAATTTCAAACACAGATTGGTAGATGGGTAAAAAAAAATTAAAGCAGACATTGAATATCCCTTTCAGCATGGTGAAGTTATTAATTACACTTTGGATGGTATATCAATACACCCAGTCACTACAAAGATACAGGGATCCTTCTTAACTCAGTTGCCCGAGTGGAAGGAAACCGCTCAGGGACTTCACCATGAGGCCAATGGTGATTTTAACCAGTTACAGAGTTAAATGGCTGTGATAGGAGAACACTGAGGATGGATCAACAACATTGTAGTTACTCCACAATACAAACCTAAATGACAGAACAAAAAGAAGGAAGCCTGTACAGAATACAAATATTCCAAAACATGCATCCTGTTTGCAATAAGGCAACAGACACTGGGAGACAAATCCACCTTTCAGCAGGACAATAACCTAAAACGCAAGGCCAAATATACACTGGAGTTACTTACCAAGACGACATTAAAAGTTCTTGAAAGGCCTAGTTGAAGTTCTGACTTAAATCAGCTTGAAAATATATGGCAAGACTTGAAAATGGATGTCTAGCAATGTTTAACAATCAATGTGACAGAGCTTGAAATGTAAAAAAAATTACAATGAGCAAATATTGTACAATCCAGGTGTGCAAAGCTCTTAGAGACTTACCCAGAAAGACTCACAACTGTAATCACTGCCAAATGTGATTCTAACAGGTATTAACTCAGGGTGTTGAATACTTATCTCATCAAAATATATTAGTGTTTTATATGCCATTAATAAGAATAATTTTTCTTCCACTTTGACGTTACAGAGTATTTTGTTTAGATCGTTGACAAAAAAATGACAATTCAATCCATTTTAATCACATTTTGTAACACAAATAAATCAAAAAGTCAAAGGGTGTGAAGACTTTCTGAAGGTACTGTATCCCCTGTATCATTTATTTTAGCACTGCTAAATTTACAGATGAACAATACATGTACTTGATGATTCTGATCATTATTGATGACATAAACATTGTATTTAGTATCATAGTACCAAAACGAGTCATTCATTTGAAACCTTATCCACATAAAAATCATCAATTAACAAAAAACAATTAAGACGATTAAATAGTAAGATATAGGCCAATATGATGAAGCACAGTAGAGGCATGTGAGAGTTTATTAAACCCTCCTCCATACAGGGCTAAAGTAGACTAGACGATGCAATTGTCCCTTCCTAATCTTCCTGTTGACAAGGGTCCCTCTACTGGCCAAACCGCAAAACAAAGCCCTTTGTTCCACAACTATACTGTACTACAGCAGGAGTAGCATTAGATCCCTTTGAACACAGTCTGATGAGCAAGCTCCCAGGCTGCATAGATCTCAGCTCACCGCTCTGCTCCCTCCTTCTGCTGACACTTAAACAAACCAAACATGCTCTTTCAAAGGGACCTCTCCTCACCAGCGAGCCTCCGAACAGATAGAGCCCCTCTTTGATCCAGTCACCAGCACAGTGGGCTTTTTTAACAGGAGGGGAAGTATCAGTCATTACAGCCCCATTTCCCACTTCAAGGGGAAGCAACCTCAGCTGGACTGTCTGTCAGGTGAGAGAGGGAAAGCTGCACTGTCAGATAATCTCTTTCTGCTACTTGGCAAAACCCCCATGTAATTCCTTAATCAAGATTCTGAGAGCAGGTTGAGAAGCGGCTCAGTGTGTCCTAAAATGTTCTCTGGTCTAGAGGATCCTCTCTCTGCATCAGT
Organism: Salvelinus fontinalis; assembly: GCF_029448725.1. NCBI lineage: Eukaryota > Metazoa > Chordata > Actinopteri > Salmoniformes > Salmonidae > Salvelinus > Salvelinus fontinalis. Next base: position 37,805,507 of record NC_074679.1, read on the forward strand.
GACCCCACTGTAGACAAGGATTTGGGCAAGGTGAGCCACCTGTTCTGTTCTCGTCTGTAGAGAAATATAGCCAAATAAGTTGAGAGAAATATAACCATATAAGCTGAGAGAAATATAACCATATATGTTGAGAGAAATATAACCATATATGTTGAGAGAAATATAACCATATAAGTTGAGTGAAATATAACCATATAAGTTGAGAGAAACATAACCATGTGGCTGTGACGAGAAACTACAGATGTAAGATCTTAATTTGATCCATCTTTGTTGCTGAGAATTTTCCTGCACAGCTGGAAATGCAAACTTGTAGTGTATTCGAGGTGTGAAAAGGCTTCTACAGTTTGTAAATTCCACTTTTAAATGTCAGACTGGATTTGCCCTAACGAAAAATGTAATCAACCCCTACAAAAAATGTCCATCAATTATAATACACATAATATTTCACATTTCCTGTTGCTGCAGGAATATTTTCCTGCTTTACCACACTGGATCAAATTAAGAGCCTACATCTGCACATTGACAAAAAATGAATTAAATCTTTAACTATATCTAAAAAGCATTCAATAAAACTAAAACAACTTAACGCAGCTACACAAATCTAAACTCAGAGCTCCATGGCCTGTGCATACTTATTTAGATTCAATGAACATGTATTCCATGTATATCTACCATTTCCCCCCATTAGCATAGTATGGATTAGCAGTCTGCTAGCTCACATCAAAGTCAATGAGGACATAGGCCTAGGAATCCATAAAGTCTTTGCGTTTTAGATATGTATTTATTCTGTGGGTCTTTTGAGTACTACTGATTATCATAGACAAATTAAAAGTTCATTTTTGTTTCTTATTGATGACCAACAAAAAGACTACAAACAAAGTTGTTTATTAATTTACTTCTGTTCTGATCAATGGGCCAATTACTTTTTTGGGGAGTGTTTTGTGTGTGTGGCACCAACAAAGCTTTGTAATTGAACTATACATGTGTAAATATATGTAAGGTTTCTGTAATGTATTAATTGCATTATCTTTTGTAGAAAGACACACAGTACCACTACTTAATTTACTAACTCACTGTTTTATTGTAATGATCAGGGCTAACTGGGATCTTACGTCCAAACAGTGAGATGGTGAGGTTAGTTACACGTCCTGTATGCCTTTTAAACACTGACACATATTGAATAGAAGAGGACTGTATTTATGGACAGAAAGCAGTAAATGGGCGGGCGGGGGTAAACACTTACTGTAAATACCACAGCTCAGTCATAGTGCAGTCGTCAGTCATAACAGGCATGCACTGGTCTGGACAGAGACATCTCACCTGCAGTCAGTGACAGCCCGGTGGATGGGATTCCTCCTAGCCTCTACCTCTGCCCAGACCCTTATGGTGCGCGTCCCAAATGGCTCCCTATTCCCCATGTAGTGCACTACTATAGAAAATAGAGTGGCATTTGGGATTTAACCTTATATTTCTCCATGGCTCTACCTCTGCCTAAAGGCTGTCAGCAGATGCATGCTATATCTACTATAGCTCCAGAGTGGGTTTACTGACTGCACTCACCGCCAGGAAGCTTCTATAGCCCCAAAGACAATATGCCAACGGTAATGATGTCACACCATTGCCAGGGGTTATTGATGCCATTTCAATCAAAGGCAGATAAATTGGTAGGGAGGTGGCGGTGGGAGGAATTTTTTGGAAGGGTTTAGGAAGGTTAAACTAGAGAGATGCTGCTTCCATCTGGAAAGCATTAGCTAAAAAGATTTATTAGCGGGAGTGCCTTTGCATAATGTAGCATGGAGGGAAGGGATGGAAGAGGGCCCAGGGCATCTCATCTCCATGGTGATGTGGTGTGTGTCGTCATGGACGAGGAAGTGGCAGCCAGGCAGGAAGGACCAGGTCCACCCTGGCTGGGATAACCATAGCTTCGTCCCCAAATGGCGGTCTATTTCCTATATAGTGCACTATTTTTGAGCAGAGCCCTATGGCCCTGGTCAAAACAAGTGCTCTATATAGGGAATATGGTGCCATTTGGAATGCAGACTGGATGCCAGGACACTACAGAGTGAGATTGGCTCTCGTCTTCGCAGCGCTCCACGCCAACAAACCAGCATGGATGGCAGAGACAGGCGTTTGACTAGAGGTCTCGTCCTAATTGCTGTGTGATGGTTGCCTGCCAAAGGATTCCAAACGTTGTTGGGAAAGTCACAGCAGTGTCTAAATTGTATCATTATATTATGTTAAAAGTATCAAGCAAGGATTGGATTTTGATGGCTTGCTAGTTTTTGTTTTACTATAGCTAATCGAAATCAAATCAAATCAAACGTTATTTGTCACATGCACCGAATAAAACAAGTGTAAACCTTACCGTGAATTGTTTACTTACAAGCCCTTAACCAACAGTGCCGCTCAAGAAAGTGTTAAGAAAATATTTTCCAAATAAACTAAAGTAAAAAATAATAAAATGCAACATAATAAATTACCAATAACAAGGCTATAAACAGGGGGTACCGGTGCGGAGTCAATGTGCAGGGTTACAGGTTAGTCAAGGTAATTTGTACATGTAGGTAGAGGTGAAGTGACTATGCATAGATAATAAACAGCGAGTAGCAGCAGTGTACAAAACAAATAGTCCGGGTGGCCATTTGATTAATTGTTCAGCAGTCTTATGACTTGGGGATAGAAGCTGTTAAGGAGCCTTTTGGTCCTAGACTTGGCGCTCCGGTACCGCTTGCCGTGCGGTAGCAGAGAAAACAGTCTATGACTTGGGTGACTGGAGTCTCTGACAATTTTTTGGGCTTTCCTCTGACACCGCCTAGTATATAGGTCCTGGATGGAAGGAAGCTTGGCCCCAGTGATGTACGGGGCCGTACGCACTACCCTCTGTACACCTTACGGTCAGATGCCGAGCAGCCATACCAGGCGGTGATGCAGACGGTCAGGATGCTCTCGATGGTGCAGCTGCAGAACTTTTTGACGATCTGTAGACCCATGCCAAATCTTTTCAGTCCACGATCAGCTCCTTTGTCTTGCTCACATTGAGGGAGAGGTTGTTGTCCTGACACTATACTGCCAGGTCTCTGATCTCCTCTCTATAGGCTGTCTCTGTGATCAGGCCTACCACTGTTGTGTCATCAGCAAACTTAATGATGGTGTTGGAGTCGTGTTTGGCCACGCAGTTGTGGGTGAACAGAGAGTACAGGTGGGAACTAAGTACACACCCCTGAGGGGCCCCAGTGTTGAGGATCAGCGTGGCAGACGTGTTGTTGCCTACCCTTACCACCTGGGGGTGGCCCGTCAGGAATTCCATAATCCAGTTGCAGAGGGAGGTGTTTAGTCCCAGGTGTTTAGTCCCAGCTTAGGGATGAGCTTTGTGGTCACTATGGTGTTGAACGCTGAGCTGTAGTCAATGAACAGCATTCTCACATAGGTGTTCCTTTTGTCCAGGTGGGAAAGGGCAGTGTGGAGTGCGATTGAGATTGTGTCATCTGTGGATCTGTTGGGGCGGTATGGGTCTCGGGTATCCGGGAGGCACTTCATAGCTACCGATTTGAGTGCTACGGGGTGGTAATCATTTAGGCAGGTTACCTTTGCTTCCTTGGGCACAGGGACTATGGTGGTCTGCTTGAAACATGTAGGTATTACAGACTCGGTCAGGGAGAGTTTGAAAATGTCAATGAAGACACTTGCCAGTTGGTCCGCGCATGCTTTGAGTACACGTCCTGGTAATCCGTCTGGTCCCGCTGCTTTGTGAATGTTGACCTGTTTAAAGTTCTTGGTCACATCGGCTACTGAGAGCGTGATCACACAGTCATCCGGAACAGTTGGTGCTCTCATGCATGCTTCAGTGTTGCTTGCCTCGAAGCGAGCATAAAAGGCATTTAGCTTGTCTGGTAGGCTCGCATCACTGGGCAGCTCACGTCTAGATTTCCCTTTGTATTCCGGTCTATGGTACAGACTGGTATATGGTACTAGAATCCAAATACAAATGATCTACATTATTGGGCCTAGCCAAAATATGGTATAACTGCATAGTGAGGCTACAAGTGCATGTCAGAAACAGAGAGACAGGAGGCTGTTGTTGGTACACAGTGATTAGAAGGTCTCCAGGATGGGACGCCTAGCTGTCTGTGTAAAGCTATCGACATGTTGTTGACTGAGGCGAGCACCTGTGTTTGTCAATGTGTTAGGATGAACACGGCTGGGGATCAATAGCCATCTACATGTCTGTCAGAGGACAGCCAACTCCAGCCCACCATCCCCCACCCACCAACCCTCAAGCCTCCCACCTTCCGAGCACAGTCCCACTCCCACCACTGCAGCCTTCCTTATAACCCCAATACAGCCAACACCAGCCCACCATCCCCCACCTTTCCAACCTCCAGCCTTCTAGCCTCCCACCTCCCCTCAATGGCCTTGTCCCATCACTCATCCTAGCCTCACTTACAACCCCAATACAACCTATGAGTGTTGTATTTTGATTTAGATTTACAACTTTCAAATAGGTCCTCAGAATCCATGAGGAATATATAGATTTTTTAATTAACTTAAATTTCTTTGTCCTTTGTGTAGTTTTATTGTTTTTCAAAGCACAACTACACTGCTTCTCTCTAGTTATAACCTAACTACACAACACATGTTGATTTAGATACTTGTTGAGAGTACCTCAGGTCTTCACTTTTCTTAAATAGAGCAAATTGTTCAGTAACGGAAAATGTATGCCTTTGAGGACGTTCTTCCCCCAACTCTTTCCCCTCTGCGTAAGAAAGCATCACATATTGGAACTCTTTCTCTATTCTCCGACAAGCCAACAGAATTACAATCACGTTAAATATTAGGCTTAAAATAATAATGAATTAGGTCAAAAATTGACAGAGTCCCGACAGATTCAGAGAGGCAATTTCTCTGCAATGCACTTTAAGCTACTGTTTAATTGTGATGCAAGTTTGAACTGTGAGTTTGAAGAAGATTGAAATTCACATGCTACAGAAATGTAAATTTGTGGGTAGCTGGGACCACAGGGAGCATAAATAAGAAAAACACAAAACAAAGTAACAACTCAAACGCTGTGTTTTTAAAGTGCACTTAGTGATGTTTTCAGATGATTAGTCTGGTAGGCTGTGATGAGTGTCTGGTCAGAGAACACAGAACATTTATGGACTCAAAGCCATCTATTTGCATTCATGAACATACTGAAAAACTATTTTATACATTGAGCAATTATCTATGTGTAATGATGGAGCATAATAATTTGCTGTTAAAACACATGACATGCAATCAGCTTGATGTAAACACATCATTTTTTCGCATGATTGAAAATTAACTTGGAAAAATATTTGGAGTTTAAAAAAGATCACGATCCTCCATTAAATAGGATTTCTTTACAGAATTCTGTTTCTATAATCGGGAGCTTTTGCTTGACCTCTTTATTTAAAATGCAAGAGCGAGACAACAGTGTTACTGTAGGTCCCTATTAAACATTTACGTCACATAGAAAACATATGTGAATCCCATCGGATGGCTTTTTCTGTCTGACACTCGGCATCAATTACCGAGTGCTAAGCTGACCCTCAGACTGACACATGTGGAGGAGAGAAAGGAGGACAGAAAAGTGATTTAATTGCTGCTTAATTATGATTGGAGCGAGGAACGGATGAAGGGATGGAGTGAAGGATGCAGGGCCACGAGGGAGGGAGAGAGGTGCAGACAGAGAGACTTCCGCCTGCTCCTTGTGTACATCTCTCTGGGACTGAAGGAAGCACTGTGACCGTGCTACCATTTCCACCTGCTCAGCACTTTGAGACTAGCTATTCCCCACAATAACCTTCCAACTCAACAGTCTGTCGTTGTTGTTGTTGTTGTTGTTTATCTACTGTATCTCCACCATCCAGGTCTATGAAATGACCCCCGGATGGTTTGTATGTCTGTAAGTGGGTATGTTCTAGTCAAGTTTTTCTCAACCTCTGGTCCGTGGACCGGCACTGGTCCCTGAGAGCACTGTAGTATCCCAGCAGATTCAACTCCGTGGTTTCAGGGGTACATAGTAGACAAGATTCCATTGGTTTTGCACAATACTAATACTAATGCTTTGTTCAAATCGTTAATTCATATTTTGTGTTAGTCAGGGTTAACATAGAGCTGACCCTTGTGGCCAAAAAAGATCACCCGGGAATTGTTATTGAGGCACTATTAATAACCCATGTTTCAATTTATCCTTAGATGGCCATGCCTTTCTTCAGTGTAAATGGGGGTGGCACGGCAGGGCGGTTGGTTTGAGGAAAGGATGGACATGTAATATGTGAGTAGTCCTGCTTCAGAGGAGATTGGTACAAAGCGCCCGGCTCTCACTTGGGAATTGAAGTGATATTGAGCTCCAGCAATAACTGGTGGAGGGGGATTAATACCTCTTGTGCTGAAGCACCATTGCTAAATGGGAACACGGGTGTTCACCTTCATGTACTCTCCTATACTGTACTGAACTCCACTTTTCCTTGTCCAGTTGAAATCATTGCCAATTTGTCTTTTACATGTATGGGACTGTGAGGCATGACAGTCAGTACTATTTTGAACAGCTTTTGAAGCATTAGATCATTTGTTTGCTTTTGTTGAATCAACCAATCAAGTCTTACTGTGAAAACTGCGACACTACTTAACAATCTACTCGTGAATTAGAACGCGTGTGAGTGTTCATTTGTGTATTTGCACAAGTGCATATTTGAATGATTGTGGGTGTTGTGGTATGAATGTTTGTGCATTTTGTGTGTGTGTGTGTGTGTGTGTTTGGGAATGTGAAAGGCAGGCAGCAGCGGTGTGTTAGGGAGGGTGTTACTCCGCTCCAACTTGTACGGCCGGGTGGGCGGGCTGAGGGCTCTCTCCACTCTCTCTGGCGCAGAGCTATTGACATCTTGGCATTTGGTCCGGTCTGTCTCCCCTCCCCTGAGGGCCTGCTTCCTCCCATCCCAGCCGTGTATTGATTGGTTAATTTGATAGTTCTATCACCAATCAGCTTGTGCCTGACCTTTTGCCTTGGCAATGACGGCAGAGGCCTCATTTCTTCATCGCGGGGCCCACCATACATTGACCTTTGCAGGGAGAATGTCAGCACAGCCCTTGATCTTAACCTGTCACTACATGTGTTATAAGTACGAGTCACCCTCGCCTTTGACTTCTAGTGGGGAGGCCCCCCTCATCAGACCAGCCTTAATGAATGCATCAAGGCCTTTTAACATTTTGCCTGCGTTTAGTCTAATACAGTTGTAGATGTACTGTAGAAGCCTGGTCATTGTACTTGTGAGGAGATGATTCATTCAGGTGTAATGTCTGAATTATAAGAAGTTATAGCATTCACACATAACTTTAGGTCACCCATCATATAGGTTATTATAGAATGATCATCATACGGTATAGTTCCATGATCCCACTATAACTACCTATAACAACATAAATAAGTGATGAAATGTCAAGGTGTTTTTAGTCTTTCACTTCTGAGATGCATGGTGGATTTGACAATATGTGAATGTGAATATAATAGTAACAGTAGTAGGTGGAAATAAGATGTTTATTATCATATTGTCCCAAGCGGCATCTGCTTATCTTGGCAAGGGAGGATCTTTGGTTTTATATTCTCTTTCTTTTCCCACCAGGGGCGGAGGCACATATTATTTGTAAGCTGTTGCAGTTGTTCTTATGGGCTGATGATGTTGCTGGAGGTACATTTTATTACTGTACTGTGCCTTTTAACATGAGGCTTTAATCACTGTACTGTGCCTTTAAACCTGGTCTCAGAGGGGAGGAGTCATAAAGGTTCCATATGTTCCAAACAGGAAACAATATCAAAGTTCCATCAATAAACACCATCAACACATTCAAGTTGATGTTTGCTCATTCTGGGTTTGTTGTCACCAATGTTTTGTTTATTTTAAAGTAACAGTCCCACTGAAATTGTGGTTTAGCAGAGAAGTCAAAGCTAATCCAACAGTTATCCCATGTGAAATAACCATGCTTATAAATGAATTGTGAAGAATTTATGCAGACTTTATAAAGAGCTTATGAAGGCTTCATTAGACTTAGTTTAAAATATGACCCTACATTTGATTGGAGAAAAAAAAACTCAATATAAACTGTTAAGAATTGATGTTGGCAGGTAGCCTAGTGGTCGGGCCAGTAACAGAAAGGTCGCTGGTTTGAATCCCTGAGCCGACTAAGTGGGGGGGAAATGTTGGTGTGCCCTTGAGCAAGGCACTTAACCCTAGTTGCTCCTGTAAGTCTCTTTGGATAAGAGCGTCTGTGAAATGACTCAAATGTAAAAATGTACTTACATTAAATTGTAATATCATGATAATTAGGCTCCTGATGAGGATCTGGTTAAAGTCATTAGACTGTGTGTCCTTCCAGTCTGTCTGTGGTATAAGAAGTGTTTATTAGCATGTAAGTCCAGTAAGCCCTCGTCTCTCTCTGATATCTCCTGTTTTTATCCTGGGGATGAAAGTCCCCATGCTGCTATCCTTCTGTACTGGGATCACAGACTGGCCAGTGTTCTGCTCTGTGAAGACAAGCCCATTGAAAAGATGTTTATATTTGAAAGAAGATCTAGAGAGGGGATGGTGTCTGGTGGTTATTAAGCAGGAACTGCTTTAACATCTTAAACAGTGGCTGTGTCCAAATGGCACCCTATTCCCTACAAAGGGCACTAAATATGGGCCCTGGTCAAACGTAGCGCAGTAGATAGGGGATAGGATGTGATTGGGGACGCAGTAGGTGGCTAGAGAGCCAGAGGTGTTTGGTGTTTAATCCAGATCAGACCGGAGGAGGTCTGAGGGGCTCTTCAAAACAAAGACAAGTTCAAGACTTCTTCCTTAAGGATGTGAAGGGCAATCCTGCAGACAAAAGACCAATGTCTCCTTTAGTTGCCGCGACGATAAGGATCTCAGCAGCAGCACAAGGCGGCAGAGTGAACTGAACCAATTCCCCTTTCTTCCCCAAGATCCCCGCTTTCCATCCCTCCATTCAACCTAATATAGCTGCAGTGATTTAACAAAATATGGGACTTGGCCGATTGCTTATCTTAGCCTTGGGGGCATAGCGACACTATAACACTAGCGTTGAGTGATATAGGCTTTATGTGAGGGAGAAGGGGAGAGAGTAGGCAGGGAGCACAGTGGTGGGACCAGGTCGCCTGGCTCAGTGAAAAGTCATTGTGTTAGCAGGAATGTACGACTTGTTGGAGTGATTAATGCACATTTCATCCCCTCTCTTGCCCACATCAGGCGAAAGTTCCCCAGACAAAACTTTTGCTGAATCTTAAGTTCTCATAAAGAAAATAAGTTATTCTCTATTGATTCTCTGGCCCCCAGAAGAGGTTGCACCACTGGGAACACTTCCCATTTCAATTCTTCTTGCGTCTGATATCCTATGGATGTATTGTAAGTAAGTGGCTCATTTTTTACCGCGGTATACAAAGGACTTGTCAATGTAGTCTCCAGCGGTGGCCACATTTGTTCCCGACACATAGGAAGGGAATGCTCGAATACAATAAATAAATCAACTCACTTGTCTAGCGCTAGCAGGGAACAGAGCCGCTAGACATGAGCACAGCGCTTTTTTTCTCCTTAAATTGTAACACCACAGGGTTGTAAAAGTTAATGAGATAAGCATATGAATGAATTGCACGCTTCTGTCTTTATACCCACCTCCTCTTCCTCCCTTCATGCCCCCCCCCCCCTCTTCCTACCTTCATGCTTCCTCTCCCTCCTCTTCCTCCCTTCATCGTATTTACTTGTGTAGATCGATGAGGATCTAAGTAAAGTGAATTCATGTTACAGTCAAGCTGCACATAGTCATATTTTATCTCTGACATTTTAACCACTGTTTTTGGATTGATGATGACAGACGGTAAGAGTTGTATAAATGTAATACCCTACCATGCATTTGTTTAAATATAAAAAAAGAAGTCCTGAAGAAACTTTTGGAAGGGGAGATGCTGTATGTCTGGTCAAGAGCTTGCCATTCATCAGTATGTACGCTTCAACCATGTAAAACCCTGTACCTAGTCTACACTATGTATATCAGACATCAGATCCTCAAAAGGTTCTACAGCTGGACCATCGGGAGCATCCTAACTGGTTGCATCACCGCCTGGAATGGCAACTGCTTGGCCTCCGACCACAAGGCACTACAGAGGCTAGTGCGTACGGCCCAGTACATCACTGGGGCCAGACATACAGCAACTCCCCTTTCAAAAGTTTGCTGCTATTCTCTGTTTATTATCTATGCATACTCACTCTACCTCTACCTACATGTACATATTACCTCAATTACCTCGACTAACCTGTGCCCCCGCACATTGACTCTGTACCGGTATCCCTGTATATTGCCTTGTTACTGTTATTTTATTGTTGCACTTTAAGTATTTGTTCTTTTTCTATTTTCTTATTTTTTTTCATTTTTCTATGTATTTATTGTTTACTTCATTTTATTTAGTAAATACTTTCTTAACACTTATTTTTTCTTAAAACTGCATTGTTGGTTAAGGGCTTGTAAGTAAGCATTTCACTGAAAGGTCTACACCTGTTTTATTCGACGCATGTGACAAATAAAATTTGATTTGATTTGACATGGTCGATGCAGCTCAGCCATTTCACCTCAACTACCGCTCAATAAATCACATCCTGTCCGCCAGCACGGTCATCACAATAAACAGAAAAATGGCCCCTTCGTCAGTCCAGGTTGAACCAGAGACCAACAACTTATTAAACTGTTGAATTATATTACAGCAAGAGAACCCAGATGAATTCTTTCTTGCCTTTCCCCAGAGATCGATGCTATTACATTGGTTGTGAGAACAGAGCGCTGACACGTTTAAAAGGCCAAGTTTAATGTTCACCCAAAGGTGAGCGATCCATGCGTTCGATTATGCCACGATCTGTAGCCTGGGTGAAATAGTACTGGATCATAACCCCGACCATTTGAAATCTATTCCTATTTCTTCACATCAACACAGAGGCAACAAACAACTGCCATGAATATTTGCCTGACAACTCAAACTGAATTCTCCCGCTGCTCTATGTTCTCTACATACCTCAGTCAGACTGCCGTCATTGATATGGTTTGTGGTGACATTAAAATGAGGGGTGTTGACCAAAACAAAGTCATCAGGTCTTGGATCGTCTCTAACCAATCAGACTATCAAAGCCAATGACAAATTTTCAAAACGCTGCTTTACCCACATGTGTTCTGGCTCTGACCCAACTCACCGGTTTCTGGGACCAATCAGAACAGTTAGAATGCGTTTGAGTTCTAGAACTTGTCGGGAGGTACTTAGATCCAGACTCATTGCAGAAAAGAAACTAACATCCTTGGGCGTTGCGTAGCGTTTGGCCAGAGCAAGGAGTTTTGGTAGCCAGGCAAATATATTTCCCACAAACTCACGCAATTAAATCTGTATTGGCGCCTTTACAAATCAACACACTCAGTCGCCATCTATCCATCATTAGGAAAAGACTAGAGGACTGACAGTAGCACTTTAACTCTCTCACTGATCGTTCTAAGATTGTTTCCTCTTTCCAACGGTGTGGCTTGATTGTAGCTATACAAATACCTCATATGAGGGAAGAAATCAATGGCTTATTAATGTGAGGTAGATGAGTACTGTTGGGAACCCTCCGTCGTTACACACACAGATCAATTGGAATTATTTTCTCATCTGGATTTAATTATATATACTCTGTCTGTCTGTCTGTCTGTCTGTGTGGATGGAAATTAATCTACAGTAAAACAGAAATACTGTGTTTTTCTGGTTGTATGTTATACAACATATTTCATATTAAGTACCATTGCACAACAGTACTTCAAATATGCTAAAAGGTCACAAAAAGCATTTAAGGATGAAATGTAACGCTATTGTACTATTATGGTGTAATCCATTTATTCACGTTGTATTATTACTGCACACAGCATATTGATTTACAGTATACAAAGTCTACAGCCTCTTGAACTTTTTTCAAATTTTGCTGCCTTAAAATTGAATCTAAAAAGGGAAGACATTTGATTTTTTCCTACAGATCTACATAACCTACTCTACATTTTCAAAGTGAAATGAACTTTTTCCAAATTAATAAATACAAAAAATGGAATTATCATAATTGGATAAGTCTCCACCCCCCTGAGTTAATAGTTGGTGGATGCACCAGCCATTACAGCTTTCAACAATTTTCATTAAGATTCTTCCAACTTTGCACAATTAGGGCTATTGTTTTTGTCAAAATTGCTCAGGCTCAGTAAATTTGGTTGAGGGTCATTGGTGGACAGTGATATTTAAACCTCGTCTCAGATTTCTAAAGCAGATTTAAGTCAGGACTGAGACTAGACCACTCAGGAACATCAACCCCGTCTTGGAAAGCCATTATTTTGTGTCTTTTGCATAATTTTTGGGGTAATTGTACTGCAGACAAATAAAACCCTATACCAGGGTTAGGTTTTCAGAAGTCTGAGGTGGATTTTTACTCTGACCTTTTTACCTGGGCTTTTCTCCTTTCGTATTTATTTTGATCCTAACAAACTCCACAATCCCTTCTGTTGACAAGCATACCCATAACATGATGCGGCCACCACAATACACGACGAGGGTGTGTAGACTTTCTATAGGCATTGATTAACACGCACGGCAAATTGGATTGCATATGTAATTGCATTGGACACATACTTTGAGGAATTCTGGTTGTAGTTGTGCACAATAACTGGCTGCTTTCTTTGAGTATTTGTTGAATGACAAATGGTTACTGTTTTATGGAAAAGCTGTCCTTGTCTGACATCCTTTTCATATGCAGAGAGCTTCTGGAGAAGCAGGAGGAGTGTCAGAGTTACATATGGCAGAGAAGCTTTAGGGGAGATCTGAGCATATGTTTGTGTTGGACTCGATTCAGAAGATCTAAATTTTTCCTCAACCTTCCGAGTTAGTTTGCATGGAGCTTCCCTTCATAGCAGTCTAAAACCTGAAAAAAACAAATAACATTGTAAATATTCACATCAAGTATCTCTACCCTAAAATATAGAGTTATCCCCTGAGTGAAGCGCCCTGTCTTGTGTGTAAAATATTCAGAGGCTGCTGCCAACTGCTTTTCCATCATTTAGTATGTTTAAATATTACAAAGCATTTAATTATAAAAACCGGAGACAACAGGCGCAGTCCTGGGACTGTCACAGATAAAAAATAAAAAAAAATGTACAATCAAAATTGCAATTACCTGCAGAATTTTCGGGGTAAACAGATCAGCAATCTCATAACAAACACGGGCTAGTTTGCATTCTGAAATGAATACAGTTAGATCCAAAGCAATTTCCTTTTATTTATCTTAGCTGCCACGCATAAATAAAGCAAGGGCATTGAAGCAATTAGCATAATTATACTGTGGTGGTCAGGCCCTATGTGATTTCATAATGCTCTCTCTCGCTCTATCTTTTCCCTCCTCTCTCTCTTCTCTCTCTCTCGCTCTCTCGCTCTCTCGCTCTCTCATTGTGTGTGTGTGTGCCCAGGCGTGTGCCCCCCCCCCCCCCCCCACCCTCCATATTTATAATAGGAGTATTTGGAGCGGGGTTGGTGGGCTCTGACCATTTGTTTTTTCTGATTTGCATGCTGTCAGTTTGAAAATCCTCAGCACCAGTAAGACCATCTAATTGAGTGCTCTCCATGGTAAACTTTGTCCTTGGTTGTCTGCAACAAACTGTAGCGTCTGATGTAACTGGGGCTTTTCCTGCATTAATATGCATAAAAAAGCGCTGGGCAATAACAAACAATAACCAAATCCCTGATTGAGGTGAACTGGTTTACTTCAGCTTAAATCTTGACAGTATAAATGTCCATAACCCCGCCGGCTATTGTGTAAAACCCTATTCACCTCCGAGTTCTTCCCTCACCCTCTCTAAACTCAGATCTGTGTCTGACATGGAGCTCAACTGTCGCTCTCTTGGGTGGATGCCTCTCTCTTTTCATTTTCTCTCTCTCTCTCTCTCTCTCTCTCTCTCTCTCTCTCTTCTCTCCCTCTTTCTCTCCCTCTCTCTATCCGTCTCTCTCTCTCTCTCACACTCTCTCTATCCGTCTCTCTCTCTCAATTCAATTCAATTCAATTGACTTTATTGACATGGCAAGTATACATATAAAAAATAAAGATAAAATACAAATATATATTAATATAAAAATAAATGGTGGGACCAACAGCAATAATAATAGTAGTGGACATGGGATTACCATTAACAACAACTACAACAACAATATTAATGAGAACAACAATACATTAAAGCAATGGTAGTAGACCAGTGTCAACATGACTGAGAAGACACATGACATGGTATGAAAGACAAAACAAAACAAGATGGGAAATATTATTGACATTACTTTGCACTTTTCACTGGCTGTCCCTCAGGTTGTGGCAGGAGGACACATATTTGGCTGCCAAAACGGCACATTTTGGATTTTCACCCAATAAATATTTGATTTTTTCTTCGTCTTTTATAGTTTCACATTCTTTGTATTGAATTATAATTTTGGGAAAGAAATATTCTCTTAGGTCTGAGTATTTGTAACAGTGTAATAGGAAATGCAGCTCTGTCTCTACCTCTCCCCTGGAGCAGAGTGAGCACAGCCTGTCCTCTCTGGGCAGCCAGGTTTGTCTGTGACGACCGGTCTCTATAGCCAGACGGTGCTCACTGAGTCTGTACCTAGTCAATGTTTTCCTCAGTTTTCTATCAGTCACAGTGGTCAGATAGTCTGCCACCATGTACTGTCTGTTTAGAGCCAAATAGCATTGAAGTTTACTTTGATGTTTTGTGGTGTCTTTCCAATAGGTGATATATTTTTATTTTTGTTTTGTGATGATTTGGTTGGGCCAGATTTTCTGAGTGCTGTCCTGAGGCTTTATGGGGTTGGTTTGGGTTGGTGAACTGAGCCTCAGAACCAGCTGGCTGAGGGGACTCTTCTCTTGTTTCATCTCTTGACATTGTAGAGCTGTGTGATGGAAAGTTTTGGGGTCACTTGTTTTTAGATGGTTGTAAAATTTGATGGCTCTTTTTTCTATTCGAATGAGGAGGGGGTATTGGCCCAATTCTGCTCTACATGCGTTATTTGGAGTTTTTCTTTGCACTTGCAATACAGTCTTGCAAAACTCTGCATGCCTTATTTCGATTGGATGTTTGTCCCTTTTGGTAAATTAATTGGTTCTATAACTGATTGAAACATTTTGTGCCAGATTCTAATTGGAATTTCGATTTTGATGTTCCTTTTAATGGCATAGAAGGCTCTTCTTGCTCTGTCTCTCAAATTGAATCAAATGCTTTCTTGAAATCTACAAAACACGAGTAGATTTTGCCTTTGTTTTGGTTTACTTGTTTATCAATTAGAGTGTGGAGGGTGTAAATGTGGTCTGTTGTACGATAATTTTTTGAAATCCAATCTGTCTTCTGCTCAGGACGTTGTGTTCGTCAAGGAAATTATGTAGTCTGCTATTTATAATACTGCAGAGAATTTTCCCCAAGTTGCTGTTAACGCAAATTCCTCTGTAATTATTTGGGTGAAATTTGTCTCCATTTTTATAGATTGTTGAAATCAATCCCGGGTTCCAAATATCGGGGAAAATACCTGCTGTGAGGATAATGTTGAAGAGTTTGAGTATAGCCAATTTGAATTTGTGGTCTGTATATTTGATCATTTCATTTAAAATACCATCAGCACCACAGGCCTTTTTGGGTTGGAGAGTGCATAGTTTTTCCAATAATTATTCTACTGTAATTGGGGTATGCACAGGATTCTGATAGTCTTTCACTGCTGATTCAAGGATTTGTAATTTTTCTTGTATATCTTTTTGTTCTGGGCTCTTTGTTATATTGCTGTAGAGGTTTGCAAAGTGATTTCTCCACATATCCCCATTTTGGATAGCCAGTTCCTCCTGACGAGGTTTGTTTAATTTATTCCAATTCTCCAACCAGCTGATTTCTAATGTGCTGTTCCTTTTTTGTTCTTAGGGTGTGTTTGTATTGCTTCAGTGTTTCCCCATATTGAAGGCGTATATTTTTGTTGTCTGGTTCTCTGTGTTTTTGATTAGATATATTTCTCAATGACTTTCTTAGATTTTTGCAATCATTATCAAACCATTTTTCATTATCTGTTATTTCTGGTTTGCTCTTATGCTTCTTTAAATTAGCCAAGGAGGCTAGTTTGTCAAATATAAAGTTTATGTTCCAAACATCCAAATTTACACCTTCATTGCTGAAGGAGAATGTTAAGGCTAAAAAGTTGTCCAGGAGAGATTGTATTTTTTGGCTACTAATTGCTTTTTGGTAGATGTCTGTACTGTTTGCACTCCATCTATAGGCCTGTTTAGTACCATGTAATGTATTGGGTCGTGATGCTTCATGGTTGGGTTCTGCTCTTCTCAGATACACTGTGATTTTACTGTGGTCTGAGAGAGGTGTTAGTGGGCTGACTGTGAAGGCTCTGAGAGACTCTGGGTTTAGGTCGGTGAGGAAGCAGTCTACAGTGCTGCTGCCAAGGGATGGGCTGTAGGTGTACCTACCTTCTCTCTCTCTCTCTCTCTCTCTCTCTCTCTCTCTCTCTCTCTCTCTCTCTCTCTCTCTCTCTCTCTCTCTCTCTCTCTCTCTCTCTCTCTCTCTCTCTCTCTCTCTCTCTCACTCTCAATACTAAAGCAGAGCAGGGAAACACTGCATATCCCGATGTCTTCTGTACCTCGAGGTTACATGAGGTCAGTACTCTCGCTCTGTCGCGCAGAAACACCTTCTTTTGATATTCATATTTCTGCAGCATCCTGCAGGGCGTGGGTGTTGCAAGGTCACATGTATAGAGCACCCCCCCTCCAGTTCACAGAGCCAGGCCCCATGTATTTAACCTTTGTAAAGGATCCAGGGGAGTTCTTGCCAGGGAGCCTTCTCCCCACTTCACTCTTCTGTTGTTGCGTTACAAATGGCAACCTATTCCCTATAGGCCTGGGAGACCTAGTCAAAAAGTAGTGCACTGTGTAGGGAATAGGATGCCATTTGGGCCGCCGCCTCTGTCTGCAGCTAGTCAGCACTGTGGGTCGGCTCTCTCTGTTTGTTTTTGTCAACGTCGTATCACTTTATTAAGCCCGTGTTTAAACACATAAGCAGTCAAATTATAATTAATCCTCTCAGGGTTGAAGCTTAAATCCCTTTTAACCCTCCAGATTAGAATTTTTAAAATTCCCTTCCTTCCCCTGGTAACTCCTGGGGTCTACTACAGTAGCCTACTTCAGCTCTAACCTGGCTGCTATGGAGAAGGAGTGGTCCACTATATTGTTAGAAAGTGGCATCAGTGTTCTTTTACAGTACAGCACACACAGTTGACTGTCGAATGGGGTTCGTTCTCTGTATAGAGATAATGTGACAGTAGCCTCTATATCCCAGTCTCCCCTCTCTCCCCCTGTCTCCCCATGTCTCCACACTGTCTCCCCCCTGTCTCCCCTCTCTCCCCCTGTCTCCCCATGTCTCCACACTGTCTCCCCCTGTCTCCCCATGTCTCCACACTGTCTCCCCCCTGTCTCCCCCTGTATCCCCCCGTCTCCCCCTGTCTCCCCCCTGTCTCCCCCTGTCTCCCCCCTGTCTCCCCCATGTCTCCACACTGTCTTCCCCCTGTCTCCCCCTGTCTCCCCCCTGTCTCCCCATGTCTCCACACTGTCTCCCCCCTGTCTCCCCATGTCTCCACACTGTCTTCCCCCTGTCTCCCCCTATCTCCCCCCTGTTTCCCCATGTCTCCACACTGTCTCCCCCCTGTCTCCCCCCTGTCTCCCCATGTCTCCACACTGTCTTCCCCCTGTCTCCCCATGTCTCCCCCCTGTCTCCCCATGTCTCCACACTGTCTTCCCCCTGTCACCCCTATCTTCCCCCTGTCTCCCCCTGTCTCCCCATGTCTCCACACTGTCTCCCCCCTGTCTCCCCCCTGTCTCCCCATGTCTCCACACTGTCTTCCCCCTGTCTCCCCCTATCTCCCCCCTGTCTCCCCCTGTCTCCCCATGTCTCCACACTCTGTCTCCCCCCTGACTCCCCCTGTCTCCCCATGTCTCCACACTGTCTCCCCCTGTCTCCCCCTGTCTCCCTCCTGTCTCCCTCCTGTCTCCCCCTGTCTCCCTCCTGTCTCTCTATCTATTATATGACTGTATATAACCTAGCCTCCTGTCTACCCTCTGTCTCTCTATCTACTATATGACTGTATATAGCCTAGCCCCCTGTCTCCCCTCTCTCTCCCCCCTGTCTCCCTATGTCTCCCTCCTGTCTCTCTATCTGTAATATGACTGTATATAGCCTAACCCCCTTTCTCCCCCTGTCTCTCTATCTATAATATGACTGTATATAGCCTAGCTCCCTGTCTCCCCCCTGACTCCCCCTGTCTCCCCATGTCCCCACACTGTCTCCCCCTGTCTCCCCCTGTCTCCCTCCTGTCTCCCTCCTGTCTCCCCCTGTCTCCCTCCTGTCTCTCTATCTATTATATGACTGTATATAACCTAGCCTCCTGTCTACCCTCTGTCTCTCTATCTACTATATGACTGTATATAGCCTAGCCCCCTGTCTCCCCTCTCTCTCCCCCCTGTCTCCCTATGTCTCCCTCCTGTCTCTCTATCTGTAATATGACTGTATATAGCCTAACCCCCTTTCTCCCCCTGTCTCTCTATCTATAATATGACTGTATATAGCCTAGCCCCCTGTCTCCCTCCTGCCTCTCTATCTATAATATGACTGTATAGCCTAGCTCCCTGTCTCCCTCCTATCTCTCTATCTATAATATGACTGTATATAGCCTAGCCCCCTGTCTCCCCCTGTCTCCCCTCTGTCTCTCTATCTAGTATATGACTGTATATAGCCTAGCCCCCTGTCTCCCCCTGTCTCCCCCTGTCTCTCTATCTATAATATGACTGTATATAGCCTAGCCCCCTGTCTCCCTCCTGTCTCTCTATCTATAATATGAATGTATATAGCCTAGTCCCCTGTCTCCCCCTGTCTCTCTATCTATAATAAGACTGTATATAGCCTAGCCCCCTGTCTCCCTTCCGTCTCCCCCTGTCTCTCTATCTATAATAAGACTGTATATAGCCTAGCCCCCTGTCTCCCCCTGTCTCTCTATCTATAATATGACTGTATATAGCCTAGCCCCCTGTCTCCCTCCTGTCTCTCTATCTATAATATGAATGTATATAGCCTAGTCCCCTGTCTCCCCCTGTTTCTCTATCTATAATAAGACTGTATATAGCCTAGCCCCCTGTCTCCCCCTGTCTCCCTCCTGTCTCTCTATCTATAATATGACTGTATATAACCTAGCCTCCTGTCTCCCTCTGTCTCTCTATCTATTATATGGCTGTATATAGCCTAGCCCCCTGTCTCCCCTCTGTCTCTCTATCTATAATATGACTGTATATAGCCTGGCCACCTGTCCCACCCTATCTTCCCCTGTCTCCCCCCTGTCTCCCCATGTCTCAACCCTGTCTCCCCTCTGTTTCTCTATCTATAATATGACTGTATATCGCCTAGCCCCCTGTCTCCCCCTGTCTCCCCCTGTCTCCCCCTGTCTCTCTATCTATAATATGACTCTATATAGCCTAGCCCCCTGTCTCCCCTCTGTCTCCCCTCTGCATCTCTATCTATAATATGACTGTATATAGCCTGGCCCCCTGTCTCCCCCTATCTTCCCCTGTCTCTCCCATGTCTCCACACTGTCTCCCCCTGTCTCCCTATGTCTCCCCCCTGTCTCCCTATGTCTCCACCCTGTCTTCCCCTTGTCTCTCTATCTATAATATGACTGTATATAGCCTAGCCCCAGTCTCCCTCCTGCCTCTCTATCTATAATATGACTGTATAGCCTAGCCCCCTGTCTCCCTCCTGTCTCTCTATCTATAAAATGACTGTATATAGCCTAGCCCCCTGTCTCCCCTCTGTCTCTCTATCTATAATATGACTGTATATAGCCTAGCCCCCTGTCTCCCCCAGTCTCCCCCTGTCTCTCTATCTATATTATGACTGTATATAGCCTAGCCCACTGTCTCCCCCAGTCTCCCCCTGTCTCTCTATCTATATTATGACTGTATATAGCCTAGCCCCCTGTCTCCCCCTGTCTATCTATCTATAATATGACTGTATAGAGCCTAGCCCCCTGTCTCCCCCTGTCTATCTATCTATAATATGACTGTATGTAGCCTAGCCCCCTGTCTCCCCCTGTCTATCTATCTATAATATGACTGTATATAGCCTAGCCCCCTGTCTCCCCCTGTCTATCTATCTATAATATGACTGTATATAGCCTAGCCCCCTGTCTCCCCCTGTCTCTCTATCTATAATAAGACTGTATATAGCCTAGCCCCCTGTCTCCCCCTGTCTCCCTCCTGTCTCTCTATCTATAATATGACTGTATGTAACCTAGCCTCCTGTCTCCCTCTGTCTCTCTATCTATTATATGGCTGTATATAGCCTAGCCCCCTGTCTCCCCTCTGTCTCTCTATCTATAATATGACTGTATATAGCCTGGCCACTTGTCCCACCCTATCTTCCCCTGTCTCCCCCCTGTCTCCCCATGTCTCAACCCTGTCTCCCCTCTGTTTCTCTATCTATAATATGACTGTATATCGCCTAGCCCCCTGTCTCCCCCTGTCTCCCCCTGTCTCCCCCTGTCTCTCTATCTATAATATGACTCTATATAGCCTAGCCCCCTGTCTCCCCTCTGTCTCCCCTCTGCATCTCTATCTATAATATGACTGTATATAGCCTGGCCCCCTGTCTCCCCCTATCTTCCCCTGTCTCTCCCCTGTCTCCCCATGTCTCCACACTGTCTCCCCCTGTCTCCCTATGTCTCCCCCCTGTCTCCCTATGTCTCCACCCTGTCTTCCCCTTGTCTCTCTATCTATAATATGACTGTATATAGCCTAGCCCCAGTCTCCCTCCTGCCTCTCTATCTATAATATGACTGTATAGCCTAGCCCCCTGTCTCCCTCCTGTCTCTCTATCTATAAAATGACTGTATATAGCCTAGCCCCCTGTCTCCCCTCTGTCTCTCTATCTATAATATGACTGTATATAGCCTAGCCCCCTGTCTCCCCCAGTCTCCCCCTGTCTCTCTATCTATATTATGACTGTATATAGCCTAGCCCACTGTCTCCCCCAGTCTCCCCCTGTCTCTCTATCTATATTATGACTGTATATAGCCTAGCCCCCTGTCTCCCCCTGTCTATCTATCTATAATATGACTGTATAGAGCCTAGCCCCCTGTCTCCCCCTGTCTATCTATCTATAATATGACTGTATATAGCCTAGCCCCCTGTCTCCCCCTGTCTATCTATCTATAATAGGACTGTATATAGCCTAGCCCCCTGTCTCCCCCTGTCTCTCTATCTATAATATGGCTGTATATAGCCTAGCCCCCTGTCTCCCCCTGTCTCTCTATCTATAATATGACTGTATATAGCCTAGCCCCCTGTCTCCCCCTGTCTCCCCTCTGTCTCTCTATCTATAGTATGACTGTATATAGCCTAGCCCCCTGTCTCCCCCTGTCTCTCTATCTTTAATATGACTGTATTTAGCCTAGCCCCCTGTCTCCCCTCTGTCTCTCTATCTATTATATGACTGTATATAGCCTAGCCCCCTGTCTCCCCTCTGTCTCTCTATCTATAATATGACTGTATTTAGCCTAGCCCCCTGTCTCCCTCCTGTCTCCCCCTGTCTCCCCCTGTGTCCCTCCTGTCTCTCTATCTATAATATGACTGTATATAGCCTAGCCCCCTGTCTCCCCTCTGTCTCTCTATCTATAATATGACTGTATATAGCCTAGCCTCCTGTCTACCCCTTGTCTCCCTCCTGTCTATCTATCTATAATATGACTGTATATAGCCTAGCCCCCTGTCTCCCCCTGCCTCCCCTCTGTCTCTCTATCTATTATATGACTGTATATAGCCTAGAACCCTGTCTACCCCTGTCTCCCACTGTCTCTCTATCTTTAACATAACTGTATATAGCCCACTGTCTACCCTCTCTCTCCCCCCTGTCTCCCTCTGTCTACCCTCTGTCTCTCTATCTGTAATATGACTGTATATAGCCTAGCCCCCTGTCTCCCCCTGTCTCTCTATCTATAATATGACTGTATATAGCCTAGCCCCCTGTCTCCCTCCTGTCTCCCCCTGTCTCTCTATCTATAATATGACTGTATATAGCCTAGCCCCCTGTCTCCCCTCTGTCTCTCTATCTATAACATGACTGTATATAGCCTAGCCCCCTGTCTCCCCCTGTCTCTCTATCTAGTATATGACTGTATATAGCCTACCCCCCTGTCTCCCCCTGTCTCTCTATCTATAATATGACTGTATATAGCCTAACCCCCTGTCTCCCCCTGTCTCTCTATCTGTAATATGACTGTATATAGCCTAGCCCCCTGTCTCCCCCTGTCTCTCTATCTATAATATGACTGTATATAGCCTAGCCCCCTGTCTCCTCCTGTCTCCCTCCTGTCTCTCTATCTATAATATGACTGTATATAGCCTAGCCCACTGTCTCCCCTCTGTCTCTCTATCTGTAATATGACTGTATATAGCCTAGCCCCCTGTCTCCCCTCTGTCTCTCTATCTATAATATGACTGTATATAGCCTAGCCCCCTGTCTCCTCCTGTCTCCCTCCTGTCTCTCTATCTATAATATGACTGGATATAGCCTAGCCCACTGTCTCCCCTCTGTCTCTCTATCTGTAATATGACTGTATATAGCCTAGCCCCCTGTCTCCCCCTGTCTCTCTATCTATAATATGACTGTATATAGCCTAGCCCCCTGTCTCCTCCTGTCTCCCTCCTGTCTCTCTATCTATAATATGACTGGATATAGTCTAGCCCACTGTCTCCCCTCTGTCTCTCTATCTGTAATATGACTGTATATAGCCTAGCCCCCTGTCTCCCCCTGTCTCTCTATCTGTAATATGACTGTATATAGCCTAGCCCCCTGTCTCCCCCTGTCTCTCTATCTATAATATGACTGTATATAGCCTAGCCCCCTGTCTCCCCCTGTCTCTCTATCTATAATATGACTGTATATAGCCTAGCCCCCTGTCTCCCTCCTGTCTCTCTATCTGTAATATGACTGTATATGGCCTAGCCCCCTGTCTCCTCCTGTCTCCCTCCTGTCTCTCTATCTATAATATGACTGTATATAGCCTAGCCCCCTGTCTCCCCCTGTCTCTCTATCTGTAATATGACTGTATATATCCTAGCCCACTGTCTCCCCTCTGTCTCTCTATCTGTAATATGACTGTATATAGCCTAGCCCACTGTCTCCCCTCTGTCTCTCTATCTGTAATATGACTTTATATAGCCTAGCCCCCTGTCTCCCCTCTGTCTCTCTATCTATAATATGGCTGTATATAGCCTAACCCCCTGTCTCCCCTCTGTCTCTCTATCTGTAATATGACTGTATATAGCCTAGCCCCCTGTCTCCCCCTGTCTCTCTATCTATTATATGGCTCAATATAGCCTAGCCCCCTGTCTCCCTCCTGTCTCTCTATCTGTAATATGACTGTATATAGCCTAGCCCCCTGTCTCCCCCTGTCTCTCTATCTATAATATGACTGTATATAGCCTAGCCCCCTGTCTCCCCCTGTCTCTCTATCTATTATATGACTGTATACAGCCTAGCCCCCTGTCTCCCCCTGTCTATCTCCTGTATCTCTATCTATTATATGACTGTATAGCCTAGCCCCCTGTCTCCCCCTGTCTCCCTATCTATTATATGACTGTATAGCCTAGCCCCCTGTCTCCCCCTGTCTCTCTATCTATTATATGACTGTATAGCCTAGCCCCCTGTCTCCCCCTGTCTCTCTATCTATAATATGACTGTATATAGCCTAGCCCCCTGTCTCCCCCTGTCTCTCTATCTATAATATGACTGTATATAGCCTAGCCCCCTGTCTCCCTCCTGTCTCTCTATCTATAATATGACTGTATATAGCCTAGCCCCCTGTCTCCCCCTGTCTCTCTATCTATAATATGACTGTATATAGCCTAACCCCCTGTCTCCCCCTGTCTCTCTATCTATAATATGACTGTATATAGCCTAACCCCCTGTCTCCCTCCTGTCTCTCTATCTATAATATGACTGTATATAGCCTAACCCCCTGTCTCCCCCTGTCTCTCTATCTATAATATGACTGTATATAGCCTAGCCCCCTGTCTCCCCCTGTCTCCCTATCTATTATATGACTGTATAGCCTAGCCCCCTGTCTCCCCCTGTCTCTCTATCTATTATATGACTGTATAGCCTAGCCCCCTGTCTCCCCCTGTCTCTCTATCTATAATATGACTGTATATAGCCTAGCCCCCTGTCTCCCCCTGTCTCTCTATCTATAATATGACTGTATATAGCCTAGCCCCCTGTCTCCCTCCTGTCTCTCTATCTATAATATGACTGTATATAGCCTAGCCCCCTGTCTCCCCCTGTCTCTCTATCTATAATATGACTGTATATAGCCTAGCCCCCTGTCTCCCCCTGTCTCTCTATCTATAATATGACTGTATATAGCCTAGCCCCCTGTCTCCCCCTGTCTCTCTATCTAGTATATGACTGTATATAGCCTAGCCCCCTGTCTCCCCCTGTCTCCCTCCTGTCTCTCTATCTGTAATATGACTGTATATAGCCTAGCCCCCTGTCTCCCTCCTGTCTCTCTATCTGTAATATGACTGTATATAGCCTAGCCCCCTGTCTCCCCCTGTCTCTCTATCTAGTATATGACTGTATATAGCCTAGCCCCCTGTCTCCCCCTGTCTCCCTCCTGTCTCTCTATCTGTAATATGACTGTATATAGCCTAGCCCCCTGTCTCCCCCTGTCTCTCTATCTATTATATGGCTCAATATAGCCTAGCCCCCTGTCTCCCTCCTGTCTCTCTATCTGTAATATGGCTGTATATAGCCTAGCCCCCTGTCTCCCTCCTGTCTCTCTATCTATAATATGACTGTATATAGCCTAGCCCCCTGTCTCCCCTGTCTCTCTATCTATAATATGACTGTATATAGCCTAGCCCCCTGTCGCCCTCCTGTCTCCCCCTGTCTCCCCCTGTCTCCCCCTGTCTCCCTCCTGTCTCTCTATCTATAATATGACTGTATATAGCCTAGCCCCCTGTCTCCCCTCTGTCTCTCTATCTATAATATGACTGTATATAGCCTAGCCTCCTGTCTACCCCTTGTCTCCCTCCTGTCTATCTATCTATAATATGACTGTATATAGCCTATCCCCCTGTCTCCCCCTGCCTCCCCTCTGTCTCTCTATCTATTATATGACTGTATATAGCCTAGAACCCTGTCTACCCCTGTCTCCCACTGTCTCTCTATCTTTAACATAACTGTATATAGCCCACTGTCTACCCTCTCTCTCCCCCCTGTCTCCCTCTGTCTACCCTCTGTCTCTCTATCTGTAATATGACTGTAAATAGCCTGGCCCCCTGTCTCCCCCTGTCTTCCCCTGTCTTTCCATGTCTCCACACTGTCTCCACACTGTCTCCCCCTGTCTTCCCCTCTGTCTCTCTATCTATAATATGACTGTATATAGCCTAGCTCCGGTCTCCCCTCTGTCTCTCTATCTATGATATAACTGTATATAGCCTAGCCCCCTGTCCCCCACTGTCTCCCCCCCGTCTCTCTATCTATAATATGACTGTATATAGCCTAGCCCCCTGTCTCCCCCTGTCTCTCTATCTATTATATGACTGTATACAGCCTAGCCCCCTGTCTCCCCCTGTCTATCTATCTATTATATGACTGTATAGCCTAGCCCCCTGTCTCCCCCTGTCTCTCTATCTATAATATGACTGTATATAGCCTAACCCCCTGTCTCCCTCCTGTCTCCCTATCTATAATATGACTGTATATAGCCTAACCCCCTGTCTCTCTATCTATTATATGACTGTATACAGCTTAGCCCCCTGTCTCCCCCTGTCTATCTATCTATTATATGACTGTATAGCCTAGCCCCCTGTCTCCCCCTGTCTCTCTATCTATAATATGACTGTATATAGCCTAGCCCCCTGTCTCCCCCTGTCTCTCTATCTATAATATGACTGTGTATAGCCTAGCCCCCTGTCTCCTCCTGTCTCTCTATCTATAATATGACTGTATATAGCCTAACCCCCTGTCTCCCTCCTGTCTCCCTATCTATAATATGACTGTATATAGCCTAACCCCCTGTCTCCCTCCTGTCTCTCTATCTATAATATGACTGTATATAGCCTAACCCCCTGTCTCCCTCCTGCCTCTCTATCTATAATATGACTGTATAGCCTAGCCCCCTGTCTCCCCCTGTCTCTCTATCTATAATATGACTGTATATAGCCTAGCCCCCTGTCTCCCCCTGTCTCTCTATCTATAATATGACTGTATATAGCCTAGCCCCCTGTCTCCCCCTGTCTCTCTATCTAGTATATGACTGTATATAGCCTAGCCCCCTGTCTCCCCCTGTCTCCCTCCTGTCTCTCTATCTGTAATATGACTGTATATAGCCTAGCCCCCTGTCTCCCCCTGTCTCTCTATCTATAATATGACTGTATATAGCCTAGCCCCCTGTCTCCCCTCTGTCTCTCTATCTATAGTATGACTGTATATAGCCTAGCCCCCTGTCTCCCCCTGTCTCTCTATCTTTAATATGACTGTATTTAGCCTAGCCCCCTGTCTCCCCTCTGTCTCTCTATCTATTATATGACTGTATATAGCCTAGCCCCCTGTCTCCCCTCTGTCTCTCTATCTATAATATGACTGTATTTAGCCTAGCCCCCTGTCTCCCTCCTGTCTCCCCCTGTCTCCCCCTGTGTCCCTCCTGTCTCTCTATCTATAATATGACTGTATATAGCCTAGCCCCCTGTCTCCCCTCTGTCTCTCTATCTATAATATGACTGTATATAGCCTAGCCTCCTGTCTACCCCTTGTCTCCCTCCTGTCTATCTATCTATAATATGACTGTATATAGCCTAGCCCCCTGTCTCCCCCTGCCTCCCCTCTGTCTCTCTATCTATTATATGACTGTATATAGCCTAGAACCCTGTCTACCCCTGTCTCCCACTGTCTCTCTATCTTTAACATAACTGTATATAGCCCACTGTCTACCCTCTCTCTCCCCCCTGTCTCCCTCTGTCTACCCTCTGTCTCTCTATCTGTAATATGACTGTATATAGCCTAGCCCCCTGTCTCCCCCTGTCTCTCTATCTATAATATGACTGTATATAGCCTAGCCCCCTGTCTCCCTCCTGTCTCCCCCTGTCTCTCTATCTATAATATGACTGTATATAGCCTAGCCCCCTGTCTCCCCTCTGTCTCTCTATCTATAACATGACTGTATATAGCCTAGCCCCCTGTCTCCCCCTGTCTCTCTATCTAGTATATGACTGTATATAGCCTACCCCCCTGTCTCCCCCTGTCTCTCTATCTATAATATGACTGTATATAGCCTAACCCCCTGTCTCCCCCTGTCTCTCTATCTGTAATATGACTGTATATAGCCTAGCCCCCTGTCTCCCCCTGTCTCTCTATCTATAATATGACTGTATATAGCCTAGCCCCCTGTCTCCTCCTGTCTCCCTCCTGTCTCTCTATCTATAATATGACTGTATATAGCCTAGCCCACTGTCTCCCCTCTGTCTCTCTATCTGTAATATGACTGTATATAGCCTAGCCCCCTGTCTCCCCTCTGTCTCTCTATCTATAATATGACTGTATATAGCCTAGCCCCCTGTCTCCTCCTGTCTCCCTCCTGTCTCTCTATCTATAATATGACTGGATATAGCCTAGCCCACTGTCTCCCCTCTGTCTCTCTATCTGTAATATGACTGTATATAGCCTAGCCCCCTGTCTCCCCCTGTCTCTCTATCTATAATATGACTGTATATAGCCTAGCCCCCTGTCTCCTCCTGTCTCCCTCCTGTCTCTCTATCTATAATATGACTGGATATAGTCTAGCCCACTGTCTCCCCTCTGTCTCTCTATCTGTAATATGACTGTATATAGCCTAGCCCCCTGTCTCCCCCTGTCTCTCTATCTGTAATATGACTGTATATAGCCTAGCCCCCTGTCTCCCCCTGTCTCTCTATCTATAATATGACTGTATATAGCCTAGCCCCCTGTCTCCCCCTGTCTCTCTATCTATAATATGACTGTATATAGCCTAGCCCCCTGTCTCCCTCCTGTCTCTCTATCTGTAATATGACTGTATATGGCCTAGCCCCCTGTCTCCTCCTGTCTCCCTCCTGTCTCTCTATCTATAATATGACTGTATATAGCCTAGCCCCCTGTCTCCCCCTGTCTCTCTATCTGTAATATGACTGTATATATCCTAGCCCACTGTCTCCCCTCTGTCTCTCTATCTGTTATATGACTGTATATAGCCTAGCCCACTGTCTCCCCTCTGTCTCTCTATCTGTAATATGACTTTATATAGCCTAGCCCCCTGTCTCCCCTCTGTCTCTCTATCTATAATATGGCTGTATATAGCCTAACCCCCTGTCTCCCCTCTGTCTCTCTATCTGTAATATGACTGTATATAGCCTAGCCCCCTGTCTCCCCCTGTCTCTCTATCTATTATATGGCTCAATATAGCCTAGCCCCCTGTCTCCCTCCTGTCTCTCTATCTGTAATATGACTGTATATAGCCTAGCCCCCTGTCTCCCCCTGTCTCTCTATCTATAATATGACTGTATATAGCCTAGCCCCCTGTCTCCCCCTGTCTCTCTATCTATTATATGACTGTATACAGCCTAGCCCCCTGTCTCCCCCTGTCTATCTCCTGTATCTCTATCTATTATATGACTGTATAGCCTAGCCCCCTGTCTCCCCCTGTCTCCCTATCTATTATATGACTGTATAGCCTAGCCCCCTGTCTCCCCCTGTCTCTCTATCTATTATATGACTGTATAGCCTAGCCCCCTGTCTCCCCCTGTCTCTCTATCTATAATATGACTGTATATAGCCTAGCCCCCTGTCTCCCCCTGTCTCTCTATCTATAATATGACTGTATATAGCCTAGCCCCCTGTCTCCCTCCTGTCTCTCTATCTATAATATGACTGTATATAGCCTAGCCCCCTGTCTCCCCCTGTCTCTCTATCTATAATATGACTGTATATAGCCTAACCCCCTGTCTCCCCCTGTCTCTCTATCTATAATATGACTGTATATAGCCTAACCCCCTGTCTCCCTCCTGTCTCTCTATCTATAATATGACTGTATATAGCCTAACCCCCTGTCTCCCCCTGTCTCTCTATCTATAATATGACTGTATATAGCCTAGCCCCCTGTCTCCCCCTGTCTCCCTATCTATTATATGACTGTATAGCCTAGCCCCCTGTCTCCCCCTGTCTCTCTATCTATTATATGACTGTATAGCCTAGCCCCCTGTCTCCCCCTGTCTCTCTATCTATAATATGACTGTATATAGCCTAGCCCCCTGTCTCCCCCTGTCTCTCTATCTATAATATGACTGTATATAGCCTAGCCCCCTGTCTCCCTCCTGTCTCTCTATCTATAATATGACTGTATATAGCCTAGCCCCCTGTCTCCCCCTGTCTCTCTATCTATAATATGACTGTATATAGCAAAACCCCCTGTCTCCCCCTGTCTCTCTATCTATAATATGACTGTATATAGCCTAACCCCCTGTCTCCCTCCTGTCTCTCTATCTGTAATATGACTGTATATAGCCTAGCCCCCTGTCTCCCCCTGTCTCCCCCTGTCTCTCTATCTATAATATGACTGTATATAGCCTAGCCCCCTGTCTCCCCCTGTCTCTCTATCTATAATATGACTGTATATAGCCTAGCCCCCTGTCTCCCCCTGTCTCTCTATCTAGTATATGACTGTATATAGCCTAGCCCCCTGTCTCCCCCTGTCTCCCTCCTGTCTCTCTATCTGTAATATGACTGTATATAGCCTAGCCCCCTGTCTCCCTCCTGTCTCTCTATCTGTAATATGACTGTATATAGCCTAGCCCCCTGTCTCCCCCTGTCTCTCTATCTAGTATATGACTGTATATAGCCTAGCCCCCTGTCTCCCCCTGTCTCCCTCCTGTCTCTCTATCTGTAATATGACTGTATATAGCCTAGCCCCCTGTCTCCCCCTGTCTCTCTATCTATTATATGGCTCAATATAGCCTAGCCCCCTGTCTCCCTCCTGTCTCTCTATCTGTAATATGGCTGTATATAGCCTAGCCCCCTGTCTCCCTCCTGTCTCTCTATCTATAATATGACTGTATATAGCCTAGCCCCCTGTCTCCCCTGTCTCTCTATCTATAATATGACTGTATATAGCCTAGCCCCCTGTCGCCCTCCTGTCTCCCCCTGTCTCCCCCTGTCTCCCCCTGTCTCCCTCCTGTCTCTCTATCTATAATATGACTGTATATAGCCTAGCCCCCTGTCTCCCCTCTGTCTCTCTATCTATAATATGACTGTATATAGCCTAGCCTCCTGTCTACCCCTTGTCTCCCTCCTGTCTATCTATCTATAATATGACTGTATATAGCCTATCCCCCTGTCTCCCCCTGCCTCCCCTCTGTCTCTCTATCTATTATATGACTGTATATAGCCTAGAACCCTGTCTACCCCTGTCTCCCACTGTCTCTCTATCTTTAACATAACTGTATATAGCCCACTGTCTACCCTCTCTCTCCCCCCTGTCTCCCTCTGTCTACCCTCTGTCTCTCTATCTGTAATATGACTGTAAATAGCCTGGCCCCCTGTCTCCCCCTGTCTTCCCCTGTCTTTCCATGTCTCCACACTGTCTCCACACTGTCTCCCCCTGTCTTCCCCTCTGTCTCTCTATCTATAATATGACTGTATATAGCCTAGCTCCGGTCTCCCCTCTGTCTCTCTATCTATGATATAACTGTATATAGCCTAGCCCCCTGTCCCCCACTGTCTCCCCCCCGTCTCTCTATCTATAATATGACTGTATATAGCCTAGCCCCCTGTCTCCCCCTGTCTCTCTATCTATTATATGACTGTATACAGCCTAGCCCCCTGTCTCCCCCTGTCTATCTATCTATTATATGACTGTATAGCCTAGCCCCCTGTCTCCCCCTGTCTCTCTATCTATAATATGACTGTATATAGCCTAACCCCCTGTCTCCCTCCTGTCTCCCTATCTATAATATGACTGTATATAGCCTAACCCCCTGTCTCTCTATCTATTATATGACTGTATACAGCTTAGCCCCCTGTCTCCCCCTGTCTATCTATCTATTATATGACTGTATAGCCTAGCCCCCTGTCTCCCCCTGTCTCTCTATCTATAATATGACTGTATATAGCCTAGCCCCCTGTCTCCCCCTGTCTCTCTATCTATAATATGACTGTGTATAGCCTAGCCCCCTGTCTCCTCCTGTCTCTCTATCTATAATATGACTGTATATAGCCTAACCCCCTGTCTCCCTCCTGTCTCCCTATCTATAATATGACTGTATATAGCCTAACCCCCTGTCTCCCTCCTGTCTCTCTATCTATAATATGACTGTATATAGCCTAACCCCCTGTCTCCCTCCTGCCTCTCTATCTATAATATGACTGTATAGCCTAGCCCCCTGTCTCCCCCTGTCTCTCTATCTATAATATGACTGTATATAGCCTAGCCCCCTGTCTCCCCCTGTCTCTCTATCTATAATATGACTGTATATAGCCTAGCCCCCTGTCTCCCCCTGTCTCTCTATCTAGTATATGACTGTATATAGCCTAGCCCCCTGTCTCCCCCTGTCTCCCTCCTGTCTCTCTATCTGTAATATGACTGTATATAGCCTAGCCCCCTGTCTCCCCCTGTCTCTCTATCTATAATATGACTGTATATAGCCTAGCCCCCTGTCTCCCCTCTGTCTCTCTATCTATAATATGACTGTATATAGCCTAGCCTCCTGTCTACCCCTTGTCTCCCTCCTGTCTATCTATCTATAATATGACTGTATATAGCCTAGCCCCCTGTCTCCCCCTGCCTCCCCTCTGTCTCTCTATCTATTATATGACTGTATATAGCCTAGAACCCTGTCTACCCCTGTCTCCCACTGTCTCTCTATCTTTAACATAACTGTATATAGCCCACTGTCTACCCTCTCTCTCCCCCCTGTCTCCCTCTGTCTACCCTCTGTCTCTCTATCTGTAATATGACTGTAAATAGCCTGGCCCCCTGTCTCCCCCTGTCTTCCCCTGTCTTTCCATGTCTCCACACTGTCTCCACACTGTCTCCCCCTGTCTTCCCCTCTGTCTCTCTATCTATAATATGACTGTATATAGCCTAGCTCCGGTCTCCCCTCTGTCTCTCTATCTATGATATAACTGTATATAGCCTAGCCCCCTGTCCCCCACTGTCTCCCCCCCGTCTCTCTATCTATAATATGACTGTATATAGCCTAGCCCCCTGTCTCCCCCTGTCTCTCTATCTATTATATGACTGTATACAGCCTAGCCCCCTGTCTCCCCCTGTCTATCTATCTATTATATGACTGTATAGCCTAGCCCCCTGTCTCCCCCTGTCTCTCTATCTATAATATGACTGTATATAGCCTAGCCCCCTGTCTCCCCCTGTCTCTCTATCTATAATATGACTGTGTATAGCCTAGCCCCCTGTCTCCTCCTGTCTCTCTATCTATAATATGACTGTATATAGCCTAACCCCCTGTCTCCCTCCTGTCTCCCTATCTATAATATGACTGTATATAGCCTAACCCCCTGTCTCTCTATCTATTATATGACTGTATACAGCCTAGCCCCCTGTCTCCCCCTGTCTATCTATCTATTATATGACTGTATAGCCTAGCCCCCTGTCTCCCCCTGTCTCTCTATCTATAATATGACTGTATATAGCCTAGCCCCCTGTCTCCCCCTGTCTCTCTATCTATAATATGACTGTGTATAGCCTAGCCCCCTGTCTCCTCCTGTCTCTCTATCTATAATATGACTGTATATAGCCTAACCCCCTGTCTCCCTCCTGTCTCCCTATCTATAATATGACTGTATATAGCCTAACCCCCTGTCTCCCTCCTGTCTCTCTATCTATAATATGACTGTATATAGCCTAACCCCCTGTCTCCCTCCTGCCTCTCTATCTATAATATGACTGTATAGCCTAGCCCCCTGTCTCCCCCTGTCTCTCTATCTATAATATGACTGTATATAGCCTAGCCCCCTGTCTCCCCCTGTCTCTCTATCTATAATATGACTGTATATAGCCTAGCCCCCTGTCTCCCCCTGTCTCTCTATCTAGTATATGACTGTATATAGCCTAGCCCCCTGTCTCCCCCTGTCTCCCTCCTGTCTCTCTATCTGTAATATGACTGTATATAGCCTAGCCCCCTGTCTCCCCCTGTCTCTCTATCTGTAATATGACTGTATGTAGCCTAGCCCCCTGTCTCCCCCTGTCTCCCTCCTGTCTCTCTATCTGTAATATGACTGTATATAGCCTAGCCCCCTGTCTCCCCCTGTCTCTCTATCTGTAATATGACTTTATATAGCCTAGCCCCCTGTCTCCCCCTGTCTCCCTCCTGTCTCTCTATCTATAATATGACTGTATATAGCCTAGCCCCCTGTCTCCCTCCTGTCTCTCTATCTGTAATATGACTGTATATAGCCTAGCCCCCTGTCTCCCCCTGTTTCCCTCCCTTCTCTCTATCTGTAATATGACTGTATATAGCCTAGCCCCCTGTCTCCCCCTGTCTCCCTCCTTTCTCTCTATCTGTAATATGGCTGTATATAGCCTAGCCCCCTGTCTCCCTCCTGTCTCTCTATCTGTAATATGACTGTATATAGCCTAGCCCCCTGTCTCCCCCTGTCTCTCTATCTAGTATATGACTGTATATAGCCTAGCCCCCTGTCTCCCCCTGTCTCCCCTCTGTCTCTCTATCTATAATATGACTGTATATAGCCTAGCCCCCTGTCTCCCCCTGTCTCCCCCTGTCTCTCTATCTATAATATGACTGTATATAGCCTAGCCCCCTGTCTCCCCCTGTCTCTCTATCTATAATATGACTGTATATAGCCTAGCCCCCTGTCTCCCCCTGTCTCTCTATCTATAATATGACTGTATATAGCCTAGCCCCCTGTCTCCCCCTGTCTCTCTATCTAGTATATGACTGTATATAGCCTAGCCCCCTGTCTCCCCCTGTCTCCCTCCTGTCTCTCTATCTGTAATATGACTGTATATAGCCTAGCCCCCTGTCTCCCTCCTGTCTCCCTCCTGTCTCTCTATCTGTAATAGGACTGTATATAGCCTAGCCCCCTGTCTCCCCCTGTCTCTCTATCTATAATATGACTGTATATAGCCTAGCCCCCTCTCTCCCCCTGTCTCTCTATCTATAATATGACTGGATATAGCCTAGCCCCCTGTCTCCCTCCTGTCTCTCTAACTGTAATATGACTGTATATAGCCTAGCCCCCTGTCTCCCCCTGTTTCCCTCCCTTCTCTCTATCTGTAATATGACTGTATATAGCCTAGCCCCCTGTCTCCCTCCTGTCTCTCTATCTGTAATATGACTGTATATAGCCTAGCCCCCTGTCTCCCCCTGTTTCCCTCCCTTCTCTCTATCTGTAATATGACTGTGTATAGCCTAGCCCCCTGTCTCCCCCTGTCTCCCTCCTTTCTCTCTATCTGTAATATGGCTGTATATAGCCTAGCCCCCTGTCTCCCTCCTGTCTCTCTATCTGTAATTTGACTGTATATAGCCTAGCCCCCTGTCTCCCCCTGTCTCCCTCCTTTGTCTCTATCTGTAATATGACTGTATATAGCCTAGCCCCCTGTCTCCCCCTGTCTCTCTATCTAGTATATGACTGTATATAGCCTAGCCCCCTGTCTCCCCCTGTCTCCCCTCTGTCTCTCTATCTATAATATGACTGTATATAGCCTAGCCCCCTGTCTCCCCCTGTCTCTCTATCTTTAATATGACTGTATATAGCCTAGCCCCCTGTCTCCCCCTGTCTCTCTATCTAGTATATGAGTGTATATAGCCTAGCCCCCTGTCTCCCCCTGTCTCTCTATCTAGTATATGAGTGTATATAGCCTAGCCCCCTGTCTCCCCCTGTCTCCCCCTGTCTATCTATCTATATTATGACTGTATATAGCCTAGCCCCCTGTCTCCCCCTGTCTCCCCCTGTCTATCTATCTATAATATGACTGTATATAGCCTAGCCCCCTGTCTCCCCCTGTCTCTCTATCTATAATATGACTGTATATAGCCTAGCCCCCTGTCTCCCCCTGTCTCTCTATCTATAATATGACTGGATATAGCCTAGCCCCCTGTCTCCCCCTGTCTCTCTATCTAGTATATGACTGTATATAGCCTAGCCCCCTGTCTCCCCCTGTCTCTCTATCTATTATATGGCTCAATATAGCCTAGCCCCCTGTCTCCCTCCTGTCTCTCTATCTGTAATATGACTGTATATAGCCTAGCCCCCTGTCTCCCCCTGTTTCCCTCCCTTCTCTCTATCTGTAATATGACTGTATATAGCCTAGCCCCCTGTCTCCCCCTGTCTCCCTCCTTTCTCTCTATCTGTAATATGGCTGTATATAGCCTAGCCCCCTGTCTCCCTCCTGTCTCTCTATCTGTAATATGACTGTATATAGCCTAGCCCCCTGTCTCCCCCTGTCTCTCTATCTATAATATGACTGTATATAGCCTAGCCCCCTGTCTCCCCCTGTCTCTCTATCTAGTATATGACTGTATATAGCCTAGCCCCCTGTCTCCCCCTGTCTCCCTCCTGTCTCTCTATCTGTAATATGACTGTATATAGCCTAGCCCCCTGTCTCCCCCTGTCTCCTCCTGTCTCTCTATCTATAATATGACTGTATATAGCCTAGCCCCCTGTCTCCCCTCTGTCTCTCTATCTATAACATGACTGTATATAGCCTAGCCCCCTGTCTCCCCCTGTCTCTCTATCTATAATATGACTGTATATAGCCTAGCCCCCTGTCTCCCCCTGTCTCTCTATCTATAATATGACTGGATATAGCCTAGCCCCCTGTCTCCCCCTGTCTCTCTATCTATAATATGACTGTATTTAGCCTAGCCCCCTGTCTCCCTCCTGTCTCCCTCCTGTCTCTCTATCTATAATATGACTGTATATAGCCTAGCCTGCTGTCTACCCTCTGTCTCCCCCTGTCTCTCTATCTTTAATATGACTGGATATAGCCTAGCCTCCTGTCTACCCTCTGTCTCCCCCTGTCTCTCTATCTGTAATATGACTGTATATAGCCTAGCCCCCTGTCTCCTCCTGTCTCCCTCCTGTCTCTCTATCTATAATATGACTGTATATAGCCTAACCCCCTGTCTCCCCCTGTCTCTCTATCTAGTATTTGACTGTATATAGCCTAGCCCCCTGTCTCCCCCTGTCTCCCCTCTGTCTCTCTATCTATAATATGACTGTATATAGCCTAGCCCCCTGTCTCCCCCTGTCTCTCTATCTATAATATGACTGTATATAGCCTAGCCCCCTGTCTCCCCCCGTCTCTCTATCTATATTATGACTGTATATAGCCTAGTCCCCTGTCTCCCTCCTGACTCTCTATCTGTAATATGACTGTATATAGCCTAGCCCCCTGTCTCCCCGTCTCCCTCCTGTCTCTCTATCTGTCATATGACTGTATATAGCCTAGCCCCCTGTCTCCCTCCTGTCTCTCTATCTGTAATATGACTGTATATAGCCTAGCCCCGTGTCTTCCTCTGTCTCCCTAGCTATTTCCCTTAACCCAGATATTACTGCCTTCTCTGTCATCGTCACCCCAAGGTGACTGTTATCACTTAATTAAATCCAAGCACGCAGGGAGGTAGAAACAATATTGTTGGCTAGTCACCTGGAGGAAGGAACTTTCCACAGCGCACGATGGCAGTTTGTGGAAGACAACCAGCAGTAGTTCCCTACTCTGCTCACAGGTTGCATCCTAAATGGCACCCTAATATTCCCATATTCTGCACTACTTTTGACCAGTGCCAAATTTGTTCAGTTGCAGAACTCTGCCGTAGGAGAACCCTTTGAAGAGCTATTTTTGGTTCCAGGAAGAAGCCTTTTGTGTTCTATGTAAAATCCTTTCCAAAAGGGTTCTCCTATAGCAGGGGTTCCCAAACATTCCAAAACAAAAGGGATTGTCTTCTCAACTCACCTTCACATACTTTTAATGTGTGGGTAGTGAAATGCTAATGAGTCTGACATAATGTATCTTATCTCACCACCACTAATGAGATGGGTGTGCTTGATGCATGTTGCGTCGGAGCTTCTCAAAGTCAGGGGGCGTGGTCGATGGTGCGCACCTCATCTCTGCTGGGGACCATGAGTTCTACGGTGCTTTCAAGACAACTGGGAACTCAGAAAATTACAAGGTCAAATCATGACATCAGTGATCTTCAGGTCGAAAAGTCGGAGCTCTAGAAAGAGGCCCGAGTTCCCGAGTTGGAATTCTGAGTTTGATTTGATTTAGATTTTTGGTTTTTATTTGGATCTCTTTTAGTCCCCATTTGGACTAATTTTCCAAGAGTCCTTAAACATTAAAATACAATTTATAATACGAACACATTTTCACATATAACACACTATTACAAACATACATAATATACTAACATAATGACCCAATAAATACTCAATCTAATAAAAAATAAGATTCTTCATCTACTATAGTCCCACAACATTTCTATGTATTATATTTCAATCGTTTAAAATAATGTTTAAATGTATATATTTGATGACCGCTCAAAACTATTTTTCCCAGACTGAGTTCGTTTTTTTCCGAGTTCCCGGTTGTTTTGAACGCGGCATTAATGCTCTGAGGGGGACGGCAGGGTATTCCCTTTGAGTCAGGAACCAAGACTCATGCATTTGGTCACATGACAGCTCAATCAGCTGTTCTATTTCACTTACCGGCATGTCAACTGAGCTCGGATCACAGTCAAACGGATTGGGAAGTAGGTCCCAAAGTGCTCTTCCAAGCGTTGGAGGTGAGCAGTCATCACTCGTGTGGGACACTTGTTGATGCTGTTTTCTGTTAGAAACAGGCACAGCCGAGGGAAGGGGGTAGGGTTTGCTTTGGAAAGACTCTCTCTCTCCAATAAGAATTATTTCCTCTGAATCCACTGATTATGTCACTTATCAGTAGAATGTTTTTGTATTTCCCCTTGCGTGCAGTTTGTTCAGTTTCTCAAATATGTCTGTTACACAGGCAAGGAGACACATTTTCTTTTAATTACACAAAACGTAAACCAAGTCAAAAAAGATTCTCACATCCATTGTTTAAAAAAAAAATTACCCCTTTTTCCTGGTATCCAATTGGTAGTGGCAGTCTTGTCCCATTGGTGCAACTCCCGTACGGACTCAGGAGAGGCGAAGGTCGAGAGCCGTGCGTCATCCGAAACACAACCCAACCAAGTCGCACTGCTTCTTGAAACAATGCCCACTTAACCCAGAAGCCAGCCGCACCAATGTGGCGGAAGAAACCATACAGCTGGCGAGCATGTAAGCATGCAGCACTTCACCCGGCCCCCCACAGGAGTCGCTAGTGCACGATGGGACAAGAACATTCCTGCCAGCAAACCCTCCTCTAACCCAGACGATGCTGAGCCAATTGTGCACTGCCCCATGGGGCTCGTGGCCGCAGCTGGCTGCGACAGAGCCTGGACTCGAACCCAGAATCTCTAGTGGCACAGCTAGCACTGAGATGCAGTGTCTTAGACCACTGAGACAGAGCCTGGACTAGAACCCAGAATCTCTAGTGGCACAGCTAGCACTGCGATGCAGTGCCTTAGACCACTGCCCCACTCGGGAGGCCTTTTACACCCATTGTGAATGACAACACTTCCTCTCTCAATGTGAAAAATCTTTCCAACACTCCCCCTCGATAACCAACAAGCCTCGGTGTGAAATAGAACATTGTCGTGCTCTGATCCCATATCGCCACCTGGTTTTGCGAACAGGTGTGAGCACACAGTGGATGTGGTTTGATGCAGTTTACAATCAAAGTTACCTGTGAGTTCTGTGCTCAGCTCTTTTGCTGCCAGTTGCTCTCGGTGTATCAGACAATGCGTCTATATGGCAGAGGGAGACACATTCATATCTAGAGTGCAGAGGCCTACCCGCCGTCCTGCCATTGATGGAGCCCCATCTGTGCGAAAGCCAACCATTCGATCCCACGGAATAGTTTTTTTGTCAATATAGCCACGCAGCACACTGAACATCCCCTGTGCCATTTCATGCTCGGGAATCGTGAGACAGAACTATATGTCCTAGGGAATAGCATCCCCCGACATGAATAGCGAACAAAAGACAATGCACGGGCATCTCGTCCCTCACAGCTAACGTCCGTTTGGAGAGCATAAGTCATTCAGTTAGCTTCCTCTTGATTGCTAGCAATAGCATCAATTTTTTATTTACCAGTTATCTGACATAGGTATTGATATTGAGTTTCTCTGATTCCCCACACATTGTTTTCACCATGTCAATTGCGGCTGGTAATATCAAAGTCTCTGCTATAGTGTCTGGTTTCATAGCGTAGCGGGCCTGGCCTTTCACCGTGGGAATGATTTAAGTGCAACGGTCAAGTACGGCCTTTTTCCATGATTTAAGGGCGCTCTCTGGTTGAATTTTATCTTTCAGATTTGAATACATTTCATAATAAAAAAAAAGTTAACCACATTACAATGATTTTGAGATACAAAGACTACTATAATATATAGTTATTTTTGTATAACCCCTAGTTTGGGAACCGCTGTCCTATAGGGATAGCTGAAGGAGCCTTTTGGAACCATTTTCTCTAAGTGTGTATGTTCTGTATCAGCAGGCCTGTTCTCCTTGGACACCAGGCAGTGGCGAAGAACAATTCTGACTCCAACGTGACGTTGGTTATAGTAAGATTGGATGACTATAGCTCATCGGAATGGTCTTTAGATTTCCTTCATGTTTAGTGCCAGCAGCCTTATTTTGTGCGTTTTCCATGTACAGTCAGTAGATAAAGTGATATTTACTGTGCTGTAATGTGATACCCCCCCCCCCCACCCAAACAATTGATAATAGCGATCAAATCCAATTTTATTGGTCATGTACACATATTTAGCATATGTTATTGCGGGTGTAGCGAAATGCTTGTATCTCTCCACATCAATCCAATATGTCATTCTCTTCCCTCCTACGTTTTCTGCTACACAATGGAATTGCGGTGGTTAGTATCTGTCCAGTATGAATGGCTTCTTAGGCTACTGAAAATGATTTGCACTGAATACGAGAGAACAAGTATGATACCGTAGCTTCATACACAGAGAGTGGCTGGCGGGAGGGAGAGTAGAGGAGGGACTGGGGAGCAATCTGTGACGGGTCATTTTGGCTCTAAATAGGACCTATAAATGTGTCATGCTCAGCATCAGCAGAGATTCCTTTCCCCCATGGTAAGCACAACATCAAATGGGCACAATAAGTATGGTGTGATCTGAAGGGGGTCTCAGTGTGGGGTAGGATGACTGATTTCAAGGGGGTCTCAGTTTGGGGTAGGATGAGTGATTTGAATGGGGTCTCAGTGTGGGGTAGGATGAGTGATTTCAAGGGGGTCTCAGTGTGGGGTAGGATGAGTGATTTCAAGGGGGTCTCAGTGTGGGGTAGGATGAGTGATCTGAAGGGGGTCTCAGTGTGGGGTAGGATGAGTGATTTCAAGGGGGTCTAAGTGTGGGGTAGGATGAGTGATCTGAAGGGGGTCTCAGTGTGGGGTAGGATGAGTGATCTGAAGGGGGTCTCAGTGTGGGGTAGGATGAGTGATTTCAAGGGGGTCTCAGTGTGGGGTAGGATGAGTGATTTCAAGGGGGTCTCAGTATGGGGTAGGATGAGTGATCTGAAGGGGGTCTCAGTGTGGGGTAGGATGAGTGATCTGAAGGGGGTCTCAGTGTGGGGTAGGATGAGTGATTTCAAGGGGGTCTCAGTGTGGGGTAGGATGAGTGATTTCAAGGGGGTCTCAGTGTGGGGTAGGATGAGTGATTTCAAGGGGGTCTCAGTTTGGGGATCTATTTTAAACCATTTTTCTCTACTAATCTCTCTCGGTCTTTCTCTTTCTTTTCTTCTCTTTCTATCTCTCTGTCTCTCTCACACCATTACTCTCACATCCTCTCTTGCTCTTCCTGTGCCTATCTCTTTTCATCCAAATGTAGTTTTTCTTAAAACCAACCAGAGCACTGTAGATTGAAGTCATTTACTGAGAACATGATCTGGGCCTAATAGTCCTGGCCATTGCTGTGATTTGTGTATAGAGTGAGGGGTGTCTGTAAATCTGGCAGACTCTGGGATGCACGGCACTGAGAGGTGCTTCGATATCACACGCTCACTCACACGCTGCACAGACACTCTCACAGCGGGAGCCTCTCTCAGCCTACAGTCTGGAGTTGGGATCGGCTCCTCCTCCTGTGTGTGCGTGCGTGCCTGTGTGTGTATTAGCACTGCTGTGTCCAGCCCTGCTGGAGGTGTTAATTGCGGTGATTGTTCTTAGTGGCTGTGTCTGGGCCAACGGAGGACAGCGGTGGGGAGGGGGGGGGGGGGGGGGGGGGGGGCTGGTTTGAGCATGTGGCCGCCCCATCTCTCTCCATTTTGTCTGACCTAATAGTTAATGATATGTTAATAGTCAATGAGCCCCATCTCGGCTGGCCTCCACTGGGTTGGATAATATCTGAGAGAGAGAGTGCTCTCTCAGGCCAGGCCAGGCCAGGATTGATGTCTGCTTAACTGTGTCCTTCACAGGAAGTTTGTTTGTCCTCTGGAAGGAACAAGTGTCGGTTACATGAAGTGTTTGCTTAAAGTACTCCGTCATGGTTGTCTGGTTAGTATGTACAAGGTAAAGGAACTGTTTAGTGATATTTCCAGGATCATCTCCGTAAAGATATGTCCTCAAATGCATTGCCAATACAAAATAAAATGGCTTGATAGTTAACACCTAAACAGTATCTGGGTAGAGGTCTACAGTAATGTTAGTTGTAATACCTGGTTGGGTCTGATGCCCTCTCTAACCTATGTGGATCACTAGTTGGGCTGTGTGATGCCAGGGGTTAGAGTTTAGAGGTCAGGGCTGGGACTGAGGTAAACAGATGCCAATCCGAGCCAAAGCCTGTTACCTGCCAACAAGATCAACCTAACACACTATTGGTTCTTCTCCTGCTCTCCACTCCCACTGAACTGGGCACAAAAACAAAATGTGCCTCACTCAGTCAAAGCAGTCTGGAATGCTTTTAAATAAATGACTTAAGAACCCCATCTTAATGTAACACATTTCTCCCCTAGAAGTTTGTCTCTGCTGTGATTTATAGCGCACTTTACACAGTGGTTAGCCTGTAAACAGTGGCCGTTTATCACCGTGGCGATGGAAGCTAGCTACAGAGCAGCTACAACTCCGGTGTGTGTGGCTGCTCTGCAGCTCCCCCCTCTAGAGAGTTGCCATTCCTGGGCCGCAGATGCTAGGCGTTTTAAAGAGGAGCAGGCCGGACAGGGAGAAATGATTGGAGGCTGGGTAGGGGGGAGTGCTGGGGCCCAGTGTGACAGGCAGGTGAGGTCTGTGGGGACGGATGATAGCGTTACACCGCCAGAGACCCCATCCTCTGGTCACGGGGTGGCAGAGTGTGTCACTGCTGCCGGGGCTCTGAGGTGCTCTCCCTGAGGGGAACAGAAATGAACTGACAGATGGAAGGAAGAAAAGAGAAACAATGGTTGGTGCTACTGGAATAAAGGACCCCCAGCTCAACTCTCCGCAAGCTCTCCTGGAAAATGATAAACAACGACCGGTGGAAGCTATTTGAAGGATGACAGGTGTTGGTTCCTTTTGAAGAAGGATACCATACCAGAGAGAGGAGATGCACTGTCAATATAAACTAAAGTCAAAACTACGGTTTATATCAATTATACACTTGGAATGTTATTGTCTATGTTAAACGTTAAAGCACAGTTTATGATGCACAATCTTTGTAATCTCTGTGATCTGTGAAAATTATGAGAAATACATGAAATATAATTATTATTCAGCTTGAGAGCCACACAAATGATATGATGTAAGCTTTTCCAGACAACGCCCAAGATGTCCTGCACATGCCTCTCTCGAGCAGAGAGGTAGTGAAAAACCAAACTATGAGTCTTCTTTGTCTGCTACGGATGTTAGGCGCTAAATCGGTGCTAGCATTAGCTGTGTAATGT
The DNA here is from genome assembly GCF_029448725.1 of Salvelinus fontinalis. Lineage (NCBI taxonomy): Eukaryota > Metazoa > Chordata > Actinopteri > Salmoniformes > Salmonidae > Salvelinus > Salvelinus fontinalis. Next base: position 37,848,680 of record NC_074679.1, read on the forward strand.
AAAGAAGAGCAATGTAAAGCTCCTCTTTCTCCTGGCAGATGCGTTTGTGTTTGGAGAAGCTTGCTGGCTGTCTGGCTTCAGCAGGGCCTCAGTGGGAGTTGCTGTTGTCAGCTGCATATCAGCTGGCTGTAAATAGCCCCAGGCTGCCCTGTTTTATCGGCAGGTAGGGAGACTCTCTCGCTCCATCTCTCTCTCTCTCTCTCTCTCTCTCTCTCTCTCTCTCTCTCTCTCTCTCTCTCTCTCTCTCTCTCTCTCTCTCTCTCTCTCTCTCTCTCTCTCTCTCCTCACACCAGCTGCTGTTAGCTGCTCCTTTAAAGTTGCTTGGGGAAAATAAATGGAAACGCGCCCGCAAATATGAAATACCACCGCCGTATGCGCCACAACACCGCCCGCGACACGACAGAGTAATCCTCATTTTCATAGAAAGGTGATCAGATCAGCGACAGGGACATTTTGCAACAGAAATGCCTTGTTGTTGTCAGGACCTGTAGTCTCAGAGCTAGCCTGGAGATGGAGGGGGAGGGAGAAGCCTGTTTTCCTCCAATCTATTACGTTTGGATTTGTGCGTTTCTTTGTGCCGTGTGCCTGTGGTTAGCTGCCCCTACAGATTATCCCGGCCAGTCGGGGAGCAGAAGTAATTCACTTTAGTGACATAGGTGTCTTCACTGGGCCTGTTGGAGGCTGGGGTCAGAACAGAACGCTGCTTCCAGTCATGATCTAAGAGCAGGGCCGTCATTAGATATGGGTCTGGACTGGAATGGACCCGCATACCGGTAGACTATATCCAGGAAGTAAAAACACACACATGTTGCATGGGCCTGGACTGGAATGGATCGGCATTCTGCATAGACTTTACCAGCATCCTGGCCTAGATCTAACCAGCATATTATAGTAGATTTCACAGGGGGACAAACACACATTATATTGATATGGGCTGGAATGGAAAGGACTACTAGTTGTGTACTAGTGTAGACTTTACCAGCGTCCTGGAGTAGACCTAACTAGCATAATGTTAGGAAATGGTAGTCAAGGTGTTGTTAAAGTGCATTAGATGGTAAGCACACTACAACACAGTCGCACCCAATACCCCCCAAATGCTCTAGACTTCCCTGGACAAAAACACACACATTATTAAAACTTTGATAACGTTTGCAAACGTACATGGATTGAAGGTCCATAGATGCAGTGATAATATGCTGTACTGTGCTGTATGCTTTACTCCCTTTGTCTGTTCCAACTTGGGTTTGTTTGCACTTGTGCTTCTGCATTCACACTGTTAATTGTGGTTGTAATTGTTACTGTCATCATGAGAGATACTACCTTCCACATGGGGAGGTGTCATTTTGGTTTTGCAGGCAAACAGACAACAAACACTCAGCGGGTTTCCTCTCCATGGTCCGTGGCTTTATCTCTGTCCCAGTATACAGCTCATGTAACTCTCTCCCTCTCTCCCTCTCTCTCTCTTTTTCCCTCTCTCCCTCTCTCTCTCTCTCTTTTTCCCTCTCTCTCTCCCTCTCTCTCTCTCTCTCTCCCTCTCTCTCTCTTTTTCCCTCTCTCTATCTCCCTCTCTCTTGCTCTCTCTCTCTCTCTCTCTCTCTCTCTCTGTCTCTCTCTCTCTCTCTATCTCTCTCTCTCCCTATCCCACTCCCTCTCTCTTGCTCCATATCTCTCTCTCTCTCTCTCTCTCTCTCTCTCTCTCTCTCTCTCTCTCTCTCTCTCTCTCTCTCTCTCTCTCTCTCTCTCACACAGTCCCTGGATGGATTTGTATTTGCACTAAACAAGGAGGGAAGGTTTTTGTACATCTCTGAGACGGTGTCCATATACCTGGGACTTTCACAGGTGAGTGCAACAACAGTCAATTCCTTATCGCTACTACCATTTCTTTCTCCTTATCTTTTGTTTATCAGCGCTGGCTTGAAGACAATTCAGACAAATTAGAGCTCATTTAAAATCTCATCAGCTTGTTGGCCCTGTAGTTAATTTGCAGCCATCCAATTTGATCAGAGGGTATTTTTCATCTCAGTAGTATGCTAACAGGTCCCAGTCTGCTATTACATGTCAATAAACAGACAGAGACGTCTTGGAGGTCAAACGATGGGGGGAGTGACCTTGAGGATTCTAATGGTTTCATACACCATAGCTTTGTCTCCAGGGCTAACAGACAGACAGACTTGAGTGCACACACACACACACACACACACACACACACACACACACACACACACACACACACACACACACACACACACACACACACACACACACACACACACACACACACACACACACACACACACACACACACACACACACACACACACACACACACAGGGCTATTGTAGACTGACTAGAGAGTACACAGAGCCCTCTCCTGGCTACCCAGACTTCTTGCTCCGCCCAAAATGCTATGCCACGCCCATGGACGTTCGTTTCTTCTCCACAATGAGTCTGGATCTGAGTACCTCCCTGACTTTTTACCGGATGCGAAGGGGCCATTCGGGGCCATCTGATTGGTCCAGAAACCGATGGGTTGGGTCAGAGCCAGAACACATGTGAGTAAGGTGTCATTTTGAAACTGTGTCATTGGCTTTGATACTCGGATTGGTTAGAGAGGTTTTGTACAACACCCCTCATGCAGCGGAAGAATTTAGTGTGAGTCGTCAGGTTATCAGAGCCCATCTACCAACTCAGAGACCCAGAACCCAAATTATATTTCTAGGTATAGACTTGACCTTTGTATAACCAATAGACTCAACAGAATTTACATCATTAAAATATTGCATAAGAAAACACTCACTTAGATTCATAATACATGGCATAAATAGAATACAGGACACGTAGATGTAAAGGACAAATAGATGTGGCCAAATGATGTACAAACCCTGGCTGCAGATACCGGCGAGCCTGTTTTTTACATCGGATAAAAGTAGAGACTCAGAGCTAGAAAATGATATATCATACAGTACAGTTGAGGGACAATGGGAAAGTAATTCTGCTTTGAAAGTTGATAAACATGTAACTTCACTTTTGAGAAAATGGTCCTTGAATGTTTTGTACTCCTACTGGAGAGCTATTCTTTGTCTACACCCATTCAGCATCGTTCACACCCTCTAAAGCTTTAGCCCCGCCCAACTATTTAAGGATACACATGTGATGCCCTGTGCTAAACAACCAAAGATTTCAAGACTAAAGGCTGGTTTGTACATTTTATCTGGAGTGCCAGAGTGCGCTCAGAGTGAGCTCTGGGCGTTCCTAAATTCAGAGCGTTGTCAGATTGTCCGTTTCGCTCTCGGAGCGTTCAGAGCTCACACTAGACGCTCTGGCCAAGGAGTAGGGTTGATTCGAGCGTTCTGACCTCATAGCGGCAGTCAAGCACCCAAGGTAACTGGCTAACGTTGGCCAGCTTGCTAGCTACTTCCAGAGACAAATGAGAGAACAGCTCACTCTGGCCATTTTACTCGCCCTAGCAGAGCTGGTTAGGCTGTTATGGTTATGTTATCCAGAGCGTTGGTGACTGCAACTGTGCTGCTGGCAAACATTTTAAATATATATATTTCATTTAACCTTTATTTAACTATGCAAGTCAGTTAAGAACAAATTCTTATTTACAATGACGACCTACCCTGGCCGGACGACACTGGACCAATTGTGCGCCGCCCTATGGGACTCCCAATCACAGCCAGATGTGATGCAGCCTGGATTGAACCAGAGACTGAACCAGTGACGCCTCTTGCACTGAAATGCAGAGCCTTAGACCGCTGCGCCACTCAGGAGCCGAAAACACTTCATTACACTTTTTTTGCCAACGTTTACTGACACCGGCCATATTCGACGGGTGTTGAACGAGAGTGCTCTGAAATCGGAGTAGATAGCCAGCGCGAATTTACCAGCTACGTCTATCGACAGTTGTTGCAGTGACATCATGCACATTCTATTGACAAGATGTAAAATTGGGGATAAAAATGTAAAATAAATAACTTGCATGGTATTGGAGTCTTTTGTTTAGACATGTAGCTAGCTAGCTAAACAATACTCACAATTCATAACGTTACTACCCTGAATGAATCTGCAGGTAGCTAACCAACCACGTTCAACATTAGGCTATAACTAGCAATGCAAATGGCTCTGAGATACGAATAATAAAACTACACAGATCATACACATAACGTTAGCTAGTGAGCCAGCCAGCTAACAGTACACTTTAACTTGAAATGAAAACGACTTTCTGACAAAATTAGAAACGTGTCATTTCTGAAAATGTAGCTAGCTAGGCTATATACATGGACGGACGCTTCTCCCTCTCTGTCACGGTTGCCATGGTTGCCCTCATTTTGAAGATGTAATCCTGAGACAGGGGTTTTATACAACAGCCTTCTGTGTGTTCTCTTTTCCACTCTGTCTGCGAATTTGCAATCAAACACCAGAATTTTCTCCATCTCCTTAGTTATCCTACTCTTATTCCACTGATTTCAAAACTCAGTCCCCCAGAAAGTGGAGAGCAACACTTATGTAGTTGTAATATGTGATATCTTAAAAAACAGCTGCGTTAGAAAGGATTACCTACACAGACTGACCAGCTCATGATATAGACAGAAGCGGGCTACATGGCAGACCAATACAAACTCGTCTATCTGTGTGGCTATGTGTTTTAGCTGTGTGGCTGTGTGTTTTAGCTGTGTGGCTGTGTGTTTTAGTTGTGTGGCTGTGTGTTTTAGCTGTGTGACTGTGTGTTTTAGCTGTGTGGCTGTGTGTTTTAGCTGTGTGGCTGTGTGTTTTAGCTGTGTGGCTGTGTGTTTTAGTTGTGTGGCTGTGTGTTTTAGCTGTGTGGCTGTGTGTTTTAGTTGTGTGGCTGTGTGTTTTAGCTGTGTGGCTGTGTGTTTTAGCTGTGTGACTGTGTGTTTTAGCTGTGTGGCTGTGTGTTTTCGCTGAGGGACTGTATTAGCTGTGTGGCTGTGTGTTTTAGCTGTGTGGCTGTGTGTTTTCGCTGAGGGACTGTATTAGCTGTGTGGCTGTGTGTTTTAGTTGTGTGGCTGTGTGTTTTAGCTGTGTGGCTGTGTGTTTTAGTTGTGTGGCTGTGTGTTTTAGCTGTGTGACTGTGTGTTTTAGCTGTGTGGCTGTGTGTTTTAGCGGTGTGACTGTTTTAGTTGTGTGGCTGTGTGTTTTAGCTGTGTGGCTGTGTGTTTTAGCTGTGTGGCTGTGTGTTTTAGCGGTGTGACTGTTTTAGTTGTGTGGCTGTGTGTTTTAGCTGTGTGACTGTTTTAGCTGTGTGACTGTATTAGCTGTGTGGCTGTGTGTTTTAGCTGTGTGGCTGTGTGTTTTAGCTGTGTGACTGTGTGTTTTAGCTGTGTGGCTGTGTGTTTTAGCTGTGTGACTGTTTTAGCTGTGTGACTGTATTAGCTGTGTGGCTATGTGTTTTAGCTGTGTGGCTGTGTGTTTTAGCTGTGTGACTGTTTTAGCTGTGTGACTGTATTAGCTGTGTGGCTGTGTGTTTTAGCTGTGTGACTGTTTTAGCTGTGTGACTGTATTAGCTGTGTGGCTGTGTGTTTTAGCTGTGTGGCTGTGTGTTTTAGCTGTGTGGCTATGTGTTTTAGCTGTGTGGCTGTGTGTTTTAGCTGTGTGACTGTTTTAGCTGTGTGACTGTATTAGCTGTGTGGCTATGTGTTTTAGCTGTGTGGCTGTGTGTTTTAGCTGTGTGACTGTTTAGCTGTGTGGCTGTGTGTTTTGACTGTGTGTTTTGACTGTGTGTTTTAGCTGTGTGACTGTTTAGCTGTGTGGCTGTGTTTTGACTGTGTGTTTTAGCTGTGTGTCTGTGTGTTTTAGCTGTGTGGCTGCGTGTATTACAGGACTCATAACGAAGTATTCTCTAATAACATTATGATGTAGAGATCTTTGTATCTTTGAGGGAATGCGTAGACATTGTTTAGCTAAATTAAGACGACAATATAAAGGACAAAAAAAGGCAATCAGTTGAACAAATTAAAAATAGTGAATTGTATAGGCTGCAGCCACATCTATCTACAGATTAATTCAAGTAAAGATTGATTAATGATTTCTATCAAATAATTGATTAATTGTCAAATAGGTCCCCTAAGCTTTGGGCTGCGTGATGTAGCTATCTTGTTCATAGTTTTATCAGCAGTTAGAGTGAGTGAGTGATTAAGTGCTGTTTTTTTGTACTTGTATGAGTTAGTTGTATAATCTAGCATGTGTACACAGAGAATTCTAACCCTCTGTGATCTTAATTGCTGTTTTACTTTTTAGCCACTTAATCTGTCTGCCAAGCCATTTCTTTTTAACATAGTTGCTAATTATTTTCTACATTAATTCGATCTAGGAGGTTTTTTAAGCCTTTTTCAAATTGACAAGGTTATGAATTTTATGGTGCCAGGCAGACAATCTAAAGCAGATTTATGTATGGGCATTTTCATCCTCTTATTCAATGTCTAGAACTGTTCTGCATATCAAACATTATGTTAATGAAGCCATTATTTAGGACTTGCTGTGTAATTAAAGTCCATTCCCTCTATCAAAGTTTTAAATGTTTTATTCTTTATAGTAAAAGTTAATGTATTCAACTTCTATGTTGAATATTATGGCTTAGAGAGAGAGAGAGAGAGGGGAAGAGGGAGAGAGAGAGAGGGTTGGCCTAATGGCCTTTTACCTGTTTGGTTCAACATCATATAGTACTGGGAAATTAGTAAGTTATTACAGTAACAGTTTTAATAGCCTTGTAGACAAAGCCGATCAATGTACATAAATCTAGTAATGAATAAGGCCCGAACCCTAACTTTAGATCTGTGCACATAACTCAAGTTTTTTATGTTGAGCTAACTGATAACTGATGATGGTAAAGTACAGAATGCTCCTATAATGCCTCTTCAATGTCTGTGAATGTGTACCCATATATTTGGATTGTTCAGATTGTATCGGACAGTTCTGTGCTAGTGTGAAATGGCTGTAATTATGGCACCAGTTGTGCAGCCAGTCAGTCCAGTGAAACAGATGGTCAGAATTACCATTTTTGTTTTGCAAATGGCGCATAAGCCTGTGTTCCCCCCAAGTTAATCGCAGGTGTCTAAGTGTATGTCTTAGTTCTCTGGAATAATGTTCCGTCTTCATTTGACTAATCAGTGACTGTAGCTCCCCTTTGAGGATGCAGCCATTCCAGAATGGTCTCTTTTTGAGTCATTACTAAACTCAAAGATAAACACATTTTATTTCTTGACATTCTTTCGTAATAGAATGGAACGTTTGGATACCGAATGTACAATGTTTTAATAGTAGATAGGCTGTGTGAAGGAATTTGTTGGACAGGGGATAATGGTTGTTATAAGCCAAATTTGGTGTAATTTTATTCGTATATCCCTGCTAAAACGCCTTCACTGCCTCAGCGATTTAGCACAACTAATGCCTGTATTTAACAGTTCTGTAGCAGTACCATTGGAATTGTTTCAGCTTGCCATGGAATTGCAAGACAGACATGCCTTGCAGTAGACAGACATGCCTTGCAGTAGACAGACATGCCTTGCAGTAGACAGACATGCCTTGCAGTAGACAAACATGCCTTGCAGTAGACAGACACACCTTGCAGTAGACAGACATGCCTTGCAGTAGACAGACACGCCTTGCAGTAGACAGACACGCCTTGCAGTAGACAAACACGCCTTGCAGTAGACAGACACGCCTTGCAGTAGACAGACATGCCTTGCAGTAGACAGACACTGCAGCATGGATCTTGTAGAAGTAGACCCTCTGGGCTCGGCTAGCTGACTCAAATTTGGTTTGTGTAGCATTTTAGCTAGAAAAAGATTCTGTCTTTTAAAGACCCTGAAAATGTCCCAAATGGCATCGTATTTAGTGCACTACTTCTGATCAGGGCCCATAGAGCTCTGATCAAAAGTAGTGCATTAAATAGGAAATAGGGTGTCATTTGGGACGCAAGCCCTGCTGATCCTAATACTGTCATGGAACCCCGTCAAAATCCTCCTGTTGGCGCGATGTAGGCGCGCCGTGGCGGTGCAGAGGTGTGACCATGCAGCTGTCTGTTTGGTAATTGAGATGTGTATGTTTGTTTTGTATAACAGATGGCACTGTGTGTGCTTAGGCTGATAGCTAGGAAAATAATAATTGCATTATTCCGGCCAACAGAATATTAGCTTTTGGAATACGTCCCATTCCAAGCCGGCGCCAGTGCAGCATATGCACTTGCATGGACTGAATATCCAAGGAAATTGATACATCTGGAATACAGCGACCATATGACTTTTCATCTGTCTCAAAGGAGTTGCTAGCTTTTTTTATTTTAACCCGTTCCAAGTACAGAAACATGTTAAAACACTCTCAATTATTAGAGGAACGGCACATTGAGAACCTGACATAGCAGGACCATATGGTTGAAGCTCGCTCTCTTTCCATTGTTTATGTGCACAACAATGTGATTGAGTTGGCATATTTCCAATGCCTTTCCCTCTCTCTGTGTTGTAGGGAGGTATAAGTCTCTCTCCCTCCTTCACGAAACAAGGCCTCCCTTTTATTGTGGAGCGACACCGGTTAAACCTCATTGCCCTTCTCCCATTCACGTTTCGCTGCAAAAGGCTTTTCCAATTGTGGAGCTGGAATTGAATGTAGACATCTGCTTGGCTTTAAGTGACAGGGCTATGCATGTGTGTCTGTGTGCACACAGAGAGAGACACCAGGATTCTGATCCCTCCACCCTCTCCCTTCTTTCCCTCTAGCCCAGACTCCCTCCCCTGCAGTGGGGCCGGATGAGGCTGTGCGGCCCCCGGCTTCCAGCCCCCTGACTCCCAGAGGATCTGAGGCCAAGTGGGATGGAGGGAGAATATTGAATCTATTAGCATAAACATCTGCCTGAATGTCTGATCACATCTTTGTGAACCGATCAGTCTTCGCCCTCTTTTATCCCTCTTTCCCTCACACACACACACACACACACACACACACACACACACACACACACACACACACACACACACACACACACACACACACACACACACACACACACACACACACACACACACACACACACACACACACACACACACACACACTCCCTTCTCATATTCCCAGTCCCTTCTCTCAGTGTTCCACAGAATACGGGAGACTTTTTACTCTGTCGCCCAGACCAAATGAGATCATTAAATTAGTCTGTTTATGTGTCATTGTTTGCGTTGTGTGGATCAATCAATGAAAGAAAGGAATGGTTGATTTTCAAAAGTCTTGAATACTGTCAGTGAGGTTTTCTTATATTTATATTGAATTTACTGTACTGTGTATTTTCTCTCTGAAAATATTCCTGCAAATGTTGTCATTTGTTATATTTCTCAAATAGTATTTTCATTTAGCTATGAATCTGCACTGTGAGGAGTTTTTGCAAGTGAAATTAAACTGCTACAGTAACTCCCCATAACCCACAGCCAACACTAAATTGACCTCTGTAGTGAATCCAAAACAAATGGACACACATTATCCATCAAACGCTGAGGGAAAGATAACGTCAAGCCTCACTAAGCATATGAGAGGGAGATTTTTTTGCCTCTCTCTATTTTTAAATAGCCTATCAGGGCATGAATCCAAAATGTTACTAAATGGGTAATAAGCATTATTTTATTTATGATGTTGTGTGGGTGACAGAGCAGAGGGCGGCCATTTGCATGAAAACTGCTAGTGGTGGTATAGGAGACAGGGCCAGGGGAAGGTCACGTTTAATTGAGCCACCTCAGTGGACCCGCTGGCCCTGTAGACTCCTGAGCCCTGAATGAAAACAAGGACAAGCCTGTCATTCCAGACAGTCCCAGTGCCTGTGCTTTATCTGCTCTACTACAGAATATCATCATCAGCCAGCTGACTCACTGTCGAGCAAAGCCATGAAACTACCATCTCCACCGTCAAATATTACAGCGCTGTATCACTTTGGGATTCATTTAACTAGCGAAATGTGAGATTAGGATATTTTGAGATTTGGTTATATTGATAGGGGCATTTTTGTTTTGTAAGTGTTGTAAATCAAGCACTATAATAGTAGTATAACGTTGGCCATAAATATAAAGGAACCTGCAGCATTTAAACAAACCGCTAAAATCCTTTCTAAAACAAAATACAAAGAAGGGAAAAATGAATGAATAAATAAATGGACAGAGAAGCCAACATTTTGTCTCTGTAATAAATACTACTAATGTATTCCAATCCAACAAACAGATAAGTGGATTTAGGGAGAGGTGGAAAAAAAGAGAGAGAGAGAGAGAAAGATTTACAATGGTGATGTACAGGAAGGAGGAAGGGACATGATTCAATGTTCCCTACAAGGCCCAGCAACAGAAAACAGTATCAATTCACAACATTTAAATTGATAAATGCTCAGAGACAAACACTACAAGGGCACTTTGAAAAGCAAATAGCGACCTGGTGAAGAAATTGATTTTTCCCCCCTGAAAATGACTGCATGATGCATCATTTGACTGTGCTCTGTCCAAGTGCTTGACAGAGATAATCTGGCCAATCCCAGGGGTGACCTTATCGTCCACGGCAGGGCAGCTCTGTCTGCGCCTGTCTTTGTGCATGTCAAGGTTTCAGAGGGCGCCATCCTTCGGGGAGGACAAGTTTCCACACTCTCCATCTTGATATTGAGCCAAGAAACAGAGAGAGAGGTGTGTGTGTGTGTGTGGGGGGGGGGGTCGGCAAGAATCTGAAAATCTGAAAGTCAACGAGGTTTTGTTAGTAATTGGATTAATTATAAATTATTCTGCAGATGTATGCACAATGGATTGTTCTGCCCTTGTCCATTTTGTAGTAATAAATTGGGTATATCAACTCAATATCAGACAAGAGATAGCAGACAGGCGCTACTGCTCAGTTGGACAGGGAGATAGTTGTTGTTTTTCAAAAGATTTCGATGGTTTGATGGTGGATTTTCAAGGTCAAAAAGTGGGGTTAATTTTTTTCCTTTTCAACATCCAGTATGTTCTTGATTGATTCCGTCCTTTACATGTTGTTTCATTTCTTTCTAGGTTTTGGTAGCTATAACCACACTTGTGAGGTATTGCTTTGTCAATGGTGCTGTAACACAGTGACTAAAACATGATGGGGCTGTGGATCTATACATCCCATAGGTTAGTCACTCACTATAGCCAGCCAGCCAGGCCACAGCAGCATCAGTCTAAACACGGGATTTAAAGCACCTGTCAGTGAAATGTATGAGCTGGTCCCTAAACATTCTCTAGCACTTCCCTGTGTCACCCTGCGCTGGCGCAGGGGCACTTCTGTTTGACCAGAGCTCTATGGGCCCTGGTCAAATAGTAGTGCACTATGTAGGGAATAGGGTGCCATTTGGGATGCACCCTAGGTTTATGGACTTCTGCTCTATGCTTTCTGACCACCAAGAAGCTTGAGAGAATTTTACAAAAACAAAATATTTTCTAAAACAAAGTAATCTTATATATGCTACATATATTCTAACATATACAGTAGGTATAGTAGTATTGGTGGATTTTCATCCACGCCAACATACAATACCAACAGTATAGTCACACAAAGTTGTTTGCGAGTGAAAGTGTAGTTGTTTTTTATCTGAGAACTGTAGCTAGCACTTGGCCAAGGTTCCTGTTGTCATAAGTGGTATTGGTATAACATTGGTATAGCATTGGTTTCACTTTGTGTTCGGCTAGCCACACACAATCAGGCCACATTTTAGCATACTCTGTGTGATGTACACTAAATGTGCTACCACTAACATCAATTGTTCCAGCCAAGAGAGAGAGAGAGAGGAGAGAGAAGAGAAAGAGAAGAGCGAGAGAAGAGAGAAGAGAGAGAAGGAATAGAGAGAAGAGAGAGTGAAGAGTGAGAGAAGAGAGAATAGAGAGAAGAAATAGAGAGAAGAGAGAATGAAGTGCGAGAGAAGAGAGAGAGAGAAACACAGGATTTTCCACTTATTTTACTTTGCACTATCATGGCCCTTTTGTGAGAAAGTGATGATTATCCCCCGAAAGCCCCATCCCTAGCCCTAGCCCCATCCCTAGCCCCAACCCTAGCCCCAGCCTCAGCCCTAGCACCATTAACAGCCCTCCAGTGAGCTCCTTTCCAGCAGTCCTCTATCTATCCCATCATCTCCAAACTGCTCTTTTGATAATCCACAATGCACAGATTTATTTCCATCCTTCAGATCATCTCCAGACTGATCGGGCTGCTCTCATTTTATTTCACATCTCCTCTCCAATCCTTATTAACGTTTGAAGGCGGATGGATCACCCAGATAGCATCTCCAGTGTACTGACTGACGATAGCTCGCTGCTCGCTGCTCGCTGCATGGGCTTTTTACATCCACCATCAGCCTTTCATCTGGATTGAGATCTGGGGGGAGCGTCAGGATTGGGAATACAACTGTGTTTGAATTGGAATTGAAAGATAAAGTAGTTGGGATTATTAACTGTAAATAGGCTTCAATTGGCTTTTTTTTGGAGGGGAGGGGATTTTGATGAGCTAATTAACATTGGTGCCATCATTTTGTTTTCAAAGTGAATGAATGTTTGAGGCCAATTTACAAGATGTTAGACGCTTGCTAGATGTTTTCATAGTTTGATTATTCTTAAAGGTAAAGATAGCCTGTAAAGACAAATTGTAGGTATAAACTACATAAAATATGAAGTCTTGGAGCACTGTCTGACCCATCCCACTATTCTCCTTTCTAATCAACCGTAACAAATGTCAGGACGTGTTGTACGCTTGCTTGCTTTTTTTGTTGCAGGATTTGCTACCGACCGTGCTTGCAGTCTCATCGTGAAAGAGAGGGGCGACCCACGGAGCACTCATTGGAAATTCCTAAAGTTGGATTTACAACAGCATTCTAATTTAATGTTGGATGTCGAACATATAAAGAGATCAGAGTGGCACTAGAGCTGAAAATTGATGCCTTTTTTATTAGAGGCCCAGTGGAGCGGGTGGGCGGGCGGGTGCCGCTGGTACAATGAGAGCGGAGCGGAGTGGGGCACGTGGTGGCGTCGGTGTGGGGTGCAGGCAGCACAAGGAACAAATGAATGGGGGAGCTGCTCTCTGAGAGGGCTCGTATTTCACCCCAATGTCAGGCCCCAGGAGGGGAGCTCAGGATAGAGAGGTGACGCCAGTTAATGCCAAGCACCTCTCCTCTCCTCTGCTCTCCAGCCTAAGGACAAGCTATTGACCGCCAGGCTGTCATAAAACATCTGGCATAGCAGAGGAGGAAGAGAGAGAGGAGAGAGGGATTATGGAGAAATTACCAATGTGGAACCTTTCAGATTTTTGAACTATTGGTTGGAATTACAGTGGAAGGTGTTGTATTTCATTAGCGACGAGGACGATGCTAGAGTGAAAGGAACTGGCTCAGTCATCTTCATGAGAACTCATACAGTATGAAGAACCGCATTGAACTCACTGCACTTCAATTATCTTGATCACTCCATCTATCCTTTCATTTTCGCCAAACAAGGAATCATCGTTTCTACTCAACAATTAAGATCAGCCAAATTGTAAAAACACTTTTTTGTTGTTGTTGCATATTTTACAAAATGTTATTCATTAATAAGTCCAGCATGATCTGTCTATTTCTTCAGGGCTCCATCCAGGCCATAAACTCAGTAATAACCTTTTATCAGAAGCAAGGGTGGACCCATAATGTGACATTTCCACCCAGATGAAAGAAAGGAAAAGAGAAAGAAGCCAGGCTTGTAATCTCCCCATATATAAGGCCCTGGGAAGCCATCATATAAGGATATAACAAGCTGTGATGAGGAAGGGGAACTTTTCCAGTGAAGGATAATAGATGAGTCCTGACCCTCTCAGAGCCAGAGCAAAGAGTCACCAGTTCTCCATGTAAGCGACCCCCATTCCAATTTCTCACTTTGGAGAATAAAAGCGTCTCTGAGCATGAGGTGAGGTGGAAGAGGAAAGGGGGAGGGAGGGCGAGAAAGGGGGGAGGATGGGAGGCAGGGAGGGGGATACTATTGTGCCTGAATCAATGACACGGGCCTAAACTTTGTCCGATCTAACCGTAGGCCAAAGTTTGGAAATTAGAATATGGAGATCAGATTGTATGCATACACATCAACAATGAATAGGAAATCATTTTGGAATAGCTTTGGTGTCATTTTGTGCTAGCTAGATCTGATTATCGCTTGTATAATTACAGCATCGATGGGAAACACAACGACCAAACACTGAGACTTCATATATTGTTAATAACCCAGAGAGTTTGACTCACTCCATTTACCAGTCAACTCCGTCAGAGGAATTAGTGTAAGAATCCTGTGAGAAACTCTGACTGTCTCAACTGTCTCTCTGCCACAGCCAAGAGAGAATATGTGGACACAGTACACACAGTCCTAATTGTTGTCCCAAATGCACATATAGTTTATTCCCCATGAATAATATGACAACAATTATCTGGATTTATTTACATGAGCTTTATAAATGAGGGCTAATTATTGTGTCTTAATGATGCCTCTTAGTGCAGCTACCTCTGTCACACGACTGTACAGAGATAACGGAATGGAAATTTGCTTCGAGGATTTTCCTAAATGTCACCGCCACTTTGTGCACGAGGATGATAACTTCATACATTCATTATCGTGGCAAACACCTGCAATGTAGCACAAGAGACCTTGGGGCTCGGCGATAGTAGATAATTACTAATGAATCAATATGGAGGGAGAGAGAGTTAAGGTGGAAGGAAGACTGACAGAGTTGTCCCCTCTCGCTCTCTCTGAAACAGCCTGGGTCTGATAAAGCTTTAAAATAAACAGGAAAGGAGGAGGAGGTGAAGAAGGGGACTGGCGCTCATCTGTTCTCAACATGGCAGCTTTGGTTTTTAGGCCCGCTGGCTGCTGATATCTCTGGTTCATCCTTGGGCTCTATTTTCATATGAATATATTAAGAGAGAGAGAAATTGAGATAGAGAGAGGGGTGAGGGAGAGGGAGAGAGCGACGAGAGAGATGCTGAGAGGAAGAGAGATGCTGAGAGAAAGAGAGAATGAGAAAGAGAGGGAGAACGAGAGAGAGAAAGAGAGCGAGAGAGAGCGAAAGAGAGAGAGAGAGAGAGAGAAAGAGGGATGCTGAGGCCGGTATTTGCCTGCGAACCATACAGGGATATAAATCCTAGTCTATTCATCAGGCTTAATGCAGGTGAATGGACAGGCAGCCAAGCTACATCATCCACCACACAACACACCTCCTTACATGTCCTCCATGTACTTTGACTTTTACAAGTTTGAAGCAAAGAGAAAATGCTATCAGATGAGAGTCAGTACTATGCAAGACTAGACTGTGAATGTTATCTGGTTGGAGATGATTGTACGTAAATGCATTTTTGCAGATTCAATTCACTTTAAACCCCTTGTAAGAGGATTCTAATGGTGCATTACCCTTATAGCCATACCAACCAACCAACAGCACCATATCCTATCTAGTTTTTTCTCTTCCCATTACTACATCCCTGGACCTGGACCCCCCATCAGGACAACAATTTAAGGGGGAAACAGATGTCCTTCACCAGCGTAATGATTGCCATGTCCATTTTTTACCCCTAACCCTCGGAGACAGCCGAGCTGCGGTATGATGCATGTCGGCAAAATCCCCCAATGGAGGAGGAGAAAAACAACTATGAAAGGCTCTATCTAGAATATCGAGTGAGAGGAGCCGAGCAGAGCAGAGCAGAGCAGAGCAGAACATTCCTCACTCCTCGAAGGACAGCTCATTCCATCCTCCATAATGCTGGATAAAGACATGAAATCACATATGACAAAGTGGTAATGGTGTAGCAGCACTTAAATCCCCTCATTTAAGTGCAAATAGGTGTCATTTTGGAAGGCCTAAGCAGCTGGCTCCACAATGTCACTCTAACTGGATGTGACCACTGCTGGGGTTCGTTTCCTCCACCGTAGAACAGAAGAGAGGAGAATTCTCCCAACGTTTAGCCACCACAGCAGACACCGTGCTGATAGGAGATTACTATGATGAATGATGGGCTAGTGTTCTAGCCAGACTATGTTATTCACCATATGCAGTACTCTGGAGAAATAGAACAAGTCAACGTCAGCTAGTGAATCACTAGATGGAAATCTGTCATCTGATGCTAGCCTGTCTGATGCTAGCCTGTCTGATGCTAGCCTGTCTGGTGCTAGCCTGTCTGGTGCTAGCCTGTCTGGTGCTAGCCTGTCTGATGCTAGCCTGTCTGGTGCTAGCCTGTCTGATGCTAGCCTGTCTGGTGCTAGCCTGTCTGGTGCTAGCCTGTCTGATGCTAGCCTGTCTGATGCTAGCCTGTCTGATGCTAGCCTGTCTGGTGCTAGCCTGTCTGATGCTAGCCTGTCTGGTGCTAGCCTGTCTGGTGCTAGCCTGTCTGATGCTAGCCTGTTGGCTAACACTTTGCTTGTACGGCGTAATACATTTGCTTACAAGGCGTTATGAATAGGGTGTTCATAGGAAATGTGATGGCCCGCTGGCAACTCTCTTACTGTTTTTAAAGGGTGTACAGAAGTGCATTGCTTATGGTGGTGACTACTCTCTGTTGTTGTTGCTGTTGGAGGCTAGTCAGTAGTGGATGTGGCAAGCATCACGGTCTGGTCTAGTGGACCAGAAGCAGCCCATATTTCAGAGCAGATGGCTAAAGTAACGCTTTAGTCATTTCTCCTTGACTTGTCCTCCAACGTTGGACGTCCTATACAATGTGACCCACCACTAAAAGTAGGAAATTGGATTGTGAGATGATTAAATCAACCTGTTTCACTGTTACTACATCAGTTATTCAGTCAACAAGTTCTTAACGATCTTCAAATAAAATGGCGGATACCTTGAGAAATAGATAGCGGTCGTGTGGCACTGAGGGTTAGTTTTGTAACAATTAAGATACTATAGAAAAACGGTCTCCAGAGTGGTGCAGCGCTCTAAGGCACTGCATCGCAGTGTTGCGGCATCACTACAGCCTGGGGTTCGATCCCAGGCTGTGTTATTACCGGCCGTGTCCGGGAGTCCCATAGATGGGTGCACAATTGTTGTCTAGGTTTGGCCGGGGGGCTTTACTTGGCTCATCGTGACTCCTTGTGGCGGGCTGGGCACCTGCAGGCTGACTTCAGTCGTCAGTTGAACAGTGTTTCCTCTGACACGTTGGTGCTTCTGGGTTAAGCAGGCGGGTGTTATGAGGCGCAGTTTGGCAGGTCATGTTTCGGAGGATGCATGACTCGACCTTCGCCTCCTGAGCCCGTTGGGGAGTTGCAGTGATAAGCTCGTAATAACAAAATTGGGGGTAAAAAATGTATTAATTAAAAGATACTACAGAAATAAGTTATGTTTTATACAAATTGAACCATATATGTGTATTTTTTAAGACATACCTTTCTTTTAGCTATTGAAAAATGATGTTAGATGTACAATACTGTAGTTCTTCCATTCAAGTTGAATTTTTCCAACCAGGGACGATTTTTCTGTGTTGTACTGTATAACATGAAAACTGCCTCCAAGGCAAATCATCTCGGTCTCACCTCTGGGTAGAATACTTTGTATGTTTGTGTGCTTTTCATGTTGCTCTCTTGAAAACATTTGAAGGAAAATTGAAAGATAATTATTTATATTGCATATTATAGGCTTATTAGTAGGCTATGCTACCTGTTCAATCTGTATATTACCTAATCTACATGTAAACTACGTTGATCTTTATTGGTAATTTTGTTTTGCTTAGTTCCCATTGAGATATATCAGGTAGTTCCCCCATATGTAGCCTAGCCTATACAGTACATTCCACACTGTGTATACAGCACAGGATATATGGAGGAAATGATTGGTTTGATGGACTGTGCTTTTCTGTAGCTCCAGAGGAGGGTCAGACTGATCCCTCTGGTCATCCTGGAGGTGATTTCTCTGGAATAAAGATTTGTATAAGACAACTATAAGCCTGCGTTATTCACCTGAGGTTTTGAACATGCTTTAATTCAAGTTCAAACCTCTACAGTTTCATTTTCCAAGTAGAAAAATAAATGTCAGACTGTAGGAGTCCAACCTTTTCTCTCCAATGAGAATGGATAGCTGTATTAACTCTTCTGATTATCATGGCATTTCAGAGCAGCAAGCAGCATGGCGTTGGATCAATACTCTTTTAATGAAACACATTGAGAGTTGGGCTATACAGAGCCAACTCATGTTTTTCATTTGATTCCTATAGGAAACGCAGGAGCAAATAAGACGCGGGGGGGGGGGGGGGTTGGATTTCCTATTCGCCCATAGTATACGACGTGCATGTCCTGAAACTAGATAATAAATGTCATTCTGGAACAATCCGATGGCTTTATCACTCTTAAGTAATCTCATTCTGTAGCAAAAGTTATTCCATTTGAGTTGTTATTTTCGTTGATGGGTGGATGCATGTGGTCTTTGCATCCCTAGATCCTCTTTGTATCACACAGGAGGAGACAACCCTGGCAGAGAGAGATTGCCTGCATCCAGGAGTGATTGTTTTGTTTTATTTTATTAAATTGTTTTATTTCATCGAAACAAGATTATTTTTTTTTGCATTCCAATCTTTTTTTTCTTTTTTATTCTGGGTCGCTTGGCGGCATGGCGGAATAGGAGTTGCGAGCTGATATGATGTTTCCTTGCTCACGGCATGGCCTACCTTGGCTGCTAACTGTAATTTACTTTTCTCTCTCTGTGGCCCCCAGTCTGCCTGGGTTCTGGTTTGTTGAATGATGTGCTAATCCATTATATTCTTCAGACAAGTGTATCGACCAGTATAAACAGACTGGAGGGCACAAACCTAAATGAAAGCCGTAGTTTCCCACTGAATCATTTAACTAGCTCCTGGAGCAAGTGCAGCAACATAACAGCCTTTTTCTCAGCCTGCTGAATATACATTAAGAAACCATTAAAGAAGCCTGTAAACCCGGGCTTGGCTGAGGCTGAAGACAGTGGTGGAGATCTGCTGTGTACATGTTGCATCTAGCTATCTAACCTCTTTCCTATGGAATACCTCCTCAGACACGGTAGTCTCCCCCTTCTCCCCCCTGCCTTCCCCAGTTGTCTCTCGCTCCTCTCACCTCCTCTTCCCCCCTTCTCCCTCAGTTGTTTGTCTCTCCTCCTCCCCCAGATGTATATCCTCTCCTCCTACCTCCCCTGGCCTCCCCCATATGTATGTCGTCCCCCCCCCCCCCCCCCCCCCCCCCCCCTGTGTTCCCAGAATCCCAGAGAGCACATAGCTGCTGATGTTGGATAGCCCATCTGCCAGCATGTCTTTTACTGTTCTGCAGAACCAGGAACCAGGGTCCAGATGCTGTGGTTAACTAGGCATCCCCTATACTGTACCATTTTCAAACATAGTGGTATTATTAAGTGTGTTCCCATTTAGTATGAAACGTCATAACACGAACAGATACCACCCCAGCCTGAAGTGTCTGGGCCTGTATAGAATCCTTGATTATTACAGAACTATTAAAGCTATCAATAATATCAATCGTCCTTTCCCACCACTAATACAATGTCCCTTTATCTATAACCAAGAGAAGAAAGTGGTCTATAGAAATGTCCAGTCGTAAATACGTATCACACAATAATATTTAATATATGCCACTTACAGTCATGCGTCATCACCTTTTACACAACATTCTGTAAAAAAAACAAGAAGAAGAAAAAAAAGGTGTCTTTCTTAAAGTCCGTTTTGTAATGCACCGCTGCACTGTGGATACAAACATTCCCAAACAACCGTTTCGCGTTTACACACACACACACATTTACTCAGCTGAGAACAGCTGTAATTGTAGCTGAAATGTCTCTGTTTGTCTTACTCGTTAGAATAACATGCATTTAGTAAAAGTTGATAAGGAGAGTTGCTGTGGAACCCTGCAATCTGCTTTGACACCACCATTAAGTATCTGCTAAATGAGACATGAACAGGGATTCCTTCATTAAGAGAATAAGACACAGCAGAGCTCTTGCGGCTGCAATACCTCTCTAATTTCTTTAAATGTTGTTCTTGTTCTTGTATTCTTGTTTCAAGGCACCAGTACACTCCCCTTTATGTTGGTATGGATCACCACTAGGTATGCCTCTATAACTCATCACCACGGATACCGGAGTGCACTAGGCTACATTGTTTTCTCCTGAAGAACAGGGAATTTACTTTTTCATTGACTCCTTTGAAATAGATTTACAAGGCTTCTGGATTAGAGCGTCTCTAAATGACTTAAATGTAAATGTTCTAACCTATTGTGTCGAACATTCTGGAATGGTTCAGAATCGTTCCTTTGTGTGCCCATCTCCCCGTAACTTCGTCCTCACCATAGCCGTTCACACCATAGCGAGGCACTTGGTTAAGATATGATTTGAGCGTGGGGACTACTGGTTGGCAGATGGGTAATAAAAGTCTCTATGGAGCGGGGAGGCAGAGCAGAGAGCAGGGCATGCTATGCTCGGTGTGCCAGACAGACCATGCTAAAGCCACTAATCAGTCCCATCAGTCAGGCCCTCCCTGTCAGCCCACAGCCCAGATGGGGAGATGGGGATAGAGAAACCACCAAGGATTACTGGGAGGGAGCTGGGAGGGAGATGGGAAGAGAGAGAGAGATACACACACACTGCTTCACGCATGCACGCATGCACGCATGCGCGCGCACACACACCCATACACAGACACACTCTATCTCTCTTTCTCTCAAGCAGAGAAACACACACACACATTCCTATACACACACTCTCGCACACACAGACTCAAATATCTCGGGGTAGGTCGTTCACA